>NC_073724.1:85780534-86083564 GCF_023634155.1 Falco peregrinus
CTTGCCCTTGCCCCCTCCACTGCCACTGCCTCCTCCTCCCCCGCCACTGCCTCCCCCTCCTCCCAGCTGAGGGTGGCTATACTCGGCAATGCGACAATTATAGGTGCGGATTTCCTTGTTCTCTCGCTTGCACTTCACAGCAATTGTGATCATGGCAGCCAGCAAGATGATGGAGACAGTGCTCAACGTCACGATCAGGGGCAGTGACAAGTCCCAGTGTGGTCGCCGATGCTGCTCTCCATTCACCTGCGGCTCACCAGCCTCAGGCAAGGGCCCTGCCAACGCTCTGACAATGAGCTTGGCCACTGCAGAGAGGCTGGGCTTGCCATGGTCACTGACTTTCACCACCAGTTCAGCCACAGGGCTGAGCTCCTCCCAGTAGGGGTGCAAGGTGCGAATCTCACCGCTAGTGGGGTCCATCTCAAAAAGGTGCTCCTCATTGCCTTCCACAATCTCATACGTGAGGCGCCCACTCTCCCCAAAGTCACTGTCCAGGGCACGGACGGTGCCCACGGGGTAGCCCACCCCAGCATTGCGTGGCACTTGCAGCTCGGCGGTGTCATTGATGAGAGCAGGCAGGACAATGAGGGGCGCATTGTCATTGACATCGAGCACAGTGACACGCACCGTGGCATTGCTTTCACGGTGCGGTGAACCTGAGTCTTTGGCCAGCACACGAAACTCAAAGTGCTTTGTCTGCTCGTAGTTGAAGCTCCTTAGGGCATAGATAGCACCATTGGTGGGGTTGACGGAGACATAGGTGTAGATGGAGACATCTCCCACATGCCCGGGCAGAATGGAGTAAGAGACTGTCCCATTTTGGCCCAGGTCGGGGTCCTGGGCCAAGACAGATCCCAGATACTCTCCAGGGATGTTGTTCTCAGGCACCTGTAACACATAGAGGTTCTTGCTGAAGTGGGGTGGGTTGTCATTCTCATCGAGGATCCGGACAGAGAATGACTTGGTGGAGTTGAGTGGAGGGTTGCCCCCATCACGTGCCACGATGGTCACATTGTACTCATCCTGTGCCTCGCGGTCCAGGGGCCGGTCGGTGACCACGGTGTAGAAGTTGTCATAGTTCTCCTCCAGGGTGAAAGGGACGGCTCCAGGTCCACCACCACCACCAAGCACCCGGCACTGGAGCTGCCCGTTCTTGCCTGAGTCACGGTCAGTGACCCGCACCAGGGCAATGACAGTGCCTGGTGGGGCAGCCTCACTCAGTGCTCCCTGGCGAACAGAGACAAAGCCAATGGTGGGTGCATTGTCGTTGCGGTCAATGAGGCGGACGGTGACCTTGCAGTGAGCAGGGATGGGATTGGGCCCCAGGTCCCGAGCCTGGACATCGATCTCAATGAGGCCACTTTCCTCATAGTCCAGGTTGCCCTTGACACGGATGAGGCCACTCTGCGGGTCGATGCTAAACAGGTCGCGGACACGCTCGGGTGCATAGCCACTGAAGGAGTAGAGTACCTCTCCATTGGTACCCTCGTCAGCGTCAGTGGCATTAAGGTCAATGACGGCAGTGCCCAGTGGCGCATTCTCTGGTAGCTCTACCACGTAGGAAGCTGCCTCAAAGATGGGGCTGTTGTCATTGGAGTCAATGAGGCGCACGTTGATCTGCACTGTGCCGGAGCGAGGCGGGTCACCGCCGTCCAGTGCTGTCAGTACCAGGGTGTGGTGACTCTGCTCCTCACGGTCTAATGGCTTCTGGATGACCAGCTCTGGAAACTTTGTGCCATCACCACGGGACTTCACGTCAAGGGAGAAGAGGCCGTAGTCATCACGAGTGAGCAGGTAGGTGCGCAGCCCGTTGTCGCCGGCATCTGGGTCATGGGCACTGGTGAGGGGGAAGCGGGTGCCTGGCGCAGCGTTTTCCGAGATGTCCATGTCCACTTGGTCAGAGGGGAAGGCCGGTGCGTTGTCATTCAGGTCCTGGATCTCCACCTTGATCATGCAGATCTCCTGGTCGTTGGCGAACACCTCGAGGGACAGCTGGCACTTGGCGCTGCGCCGGCACAGCGCCTCTCGGTCAATACGCTGCTTGGTGTAGAGCAGCCCGCTCTCCCCGTCCACGTCCAGGAGATGCGGGGCTGAGTTCTCCAGCACCCGGAATGTGGACTTGGGGCCGCGGGCGCCGCCGGCGCCGCCGCCGGGAACGCCGCGCTCCGCGGGCAGCATCCCGCCGCCCGCCGCGCCCGCCGCCAGCCGCGCATCGCGGCCGATGTTCCCGATGACCGTGCCCGCTCCCTGCTCCTCCGGCACCGAGTAATTCAGGTTTTTCAGCGACAGGGCGGGAGCCCAGCAGAGAAAGAAGCAACAAATGGAAAGGTACATCCCCGAGCAGGGGTGGGGGTGGCAGCAGCTGCAGCGGCGACCAGGGTCGTCCCCGTCTTCTCTGCCTCCTGCGCTGGGTTTGTTCTTCCTCCTCCTCCTTCAGCTCTCTTTTCTTACCCCCCACCCCTTCTTTCTTTTTTTTTCTTTTTTTTTTTTTACCTTGTCTCTCCCCACCCCTATATTTTAAGTTCCTGAACCTGTTGCTCTAAAGCATCTGCAGAGACACAGGATGAGAGGCAGCAAATAGACCATGTAGCTCAGAGGGAGGGAGCAATCGGGGAGGGGGGGGCGGGGGAGCTTCAGCAGTGTTTCAGCAAGCGCTTGCCGTGCTTGCAGTCCCCTCGCAGTTACTTTGGCTGTCCAACTTCGGCAGTGGGAGGATTTCAAAAATCAGGAAATTTGCAAAAGATCTTCTTCGGCCCAGGCGAAGAGTTCCCGATCCTTGAATCCCCGCAGATGTACAAAGGATAATAAAAATAACAACAATAATAAAAAATCGGCGGCAGTGGTTGTTTTTCTAAAAACTATCAAAAACATTTTTAAAAAAAAAAATATCTGTATTTATATATACATAGGAAAGAGGGGTGGCCACAGGTTTCTAAGCAGGGGCAGAAAAGCTTATTTGCTACTCATCGCTTGTGATGCGATTGAAGGGGTGGAGGGGGGTAGGAGAAACAGAAGGGGGGGGGAAGTCTTAGCTTGTTGAAACCCTCTTCGTGTGCAGTGAGAGGCAGTGAAACGGCTGATTGCACCGCGGGGTTGTTGGTTTTCAGGGAGTGTTTTGCTGCATTTAGAGATCTGATCTTGCATTGCTTGCGGCGGAGAGCTGCATCTAGCTGCCATCGGTATTCCCCCCCACCCCACCCCCCCCCGTCTCGTACACCCTCACTGTTTCCTTCGCGATTCAGAAGGCGAGGGAACGAGGACTGCAGGGCAAGAGGAGAAAACACAACACACACAAAAAAAAAAAACCCACAAAACAAAACACGGCAAAAACTAGTGTCCCGATTTGTAGTTTCCTTTCTCTCCCTCTACTACCAGTCTCCCACTCGCCCCTTTTGTGGGGAAAAAATTAAGAAACCCACCAGCTGACCGTCGTCGTTAGCAGTAAATACGTATTTTGAGAGAAATCATAGGCTGTGCTCAATCAGATGCACACTTGGGTTTCTTTAAGACAGGCCAGTAGCCGCCGCCACCACCACATCCTTTCTCTCCGTGTGCCTATGCGTGTGTGCCTATGCGTGTCTGAGGAGCTGCACTTTTCTCGATGCAGTTTAATTCCAGTTTGCTTTTCTCTCCAGCCGAGAGGAAATCAACAGGCAACCATGGCTGGACGCATAGATTTTTTTTTTAAAAAAGAGAGCAAGAGAGAGAGAAAGGGGAGGGGGAGGGAGAAAGAAAAGCCACCACACACACTCTCTCAGTCTCTCGCTAAAAGGGAAACAGTCTCTGTATTCACAGGGCTGCGCTATCAAGTGCCTCTTTTCTTTCTATTCAGCATCTCCTTCCAATGACACTGCCGCCTAGTCCTCTTCATTTAGGGGATGGGAGAAGAAGAGGAAAAACAACCCTGGCGATGGATAAAGTGGGAGATCTTTTAATCGACTAATTCGCTTATATTAAAACCTATGCAGTTCCGCGATTGGTGCGATGCATTTTTTCTGCAGTCCTTTCAAGCTTTAACACTCTCACTAGGCATCTTGGTACAGGGGAGAAGAGCGGAGGCAACGGCGTTGCCCCTCTCTGATACACCTTTCCCAGCGATACGGTGTATAGGTAAATATCGGGGAAGGGTAGCTAAATTTTATTTAAGGTTCTGTTAACAACCAGAAATAAGTGAATGGCACATCCAGAAATGCAGGTGTTTTAATCTGCTGGATGATTCAGATCCAGCGGAACAAATCACATTCACTATCGACTCATGTTCCTCCCTTCACAGACATTAGTTGCAGCTTCTTCCTAACGCTTCTCTGACTCACTCTATAGACAGGAAAAAGAATTTAATCAGATTTATATTGGGTAGGGGGGGAGGGGAGGGGGGGGGGAAAAAGAAGGGGGAGGAATGTCGGATCCAGCTACACTTTTACTATACCTCTTTCTCCAGGAGACTGAGGATCAGGAAAACAAGGCTGTTATCCACTCACTGGCACAGAGGCGCGTCTGTCTCCTGCTTTGCTGAGTGTTTTTAACCACCTTTCCTCAGTGTTATGTGTGAAATAAATCAGAGATCTTTCATATTAAAAGAAAAAAAAAACACACCACCAACAAAAAAACATAGGTTCCCAATATATAGCTCACAGATTTAGTTCCGAGTCTCAGTTCTGCACTGTTTTTTTTTCTCCTTTATTTGAGTCCGGACCCAAAGTACACAGTAAATTCTGCAACCTGTGGTAGAGAGGCTTTCAAAAGAAAAAAAAAAATATTCTTCTCTGCCTCATTGATGGGTGGCCCCTTGCAAACAGACGGTCGCCAGTCTTAGCCAGACAGCACGCGAAACGAACGCCGATCCCCGATAAACCAGATCCATTTCACCAGCCGCCCGCAGGTAAGTGGAGAATTCAGCGAAAATTCAACAGTTGGAGCCGCTCTCTGCCTCTCTCTCCCCCCCCCACCCCCCCACCCCCCCCGCCTCCTCCTCTCCTCTCCGCCTCGCCTCCCTCACTGCAGCACTCGCGGGGCCGCCGCGCCGCGCCGCGCTCACCCAGCGCCGCTCGCCGACTGCCTCTATTCACCTCACGCCGCGGCTTAAACATTGATACGGATTCCCGGCCAGCCAATCGGCGGTGGCGGCGGCGACCGGCCCCGACGCCGGCCCGCCAATGGGAGGAGGCAGGCGGGCGGGGGGGGCGGGGCCGCGGCGGGCGCTGGGTGTCATTGATTAGATCGGTTCGGTGGGAGACGCGCAACACGCCAAGGGCTCGGGCGGGCGGGCGGGTTGCGGTGTCTCGTCGCCGCGCACCGCAGCGCCGCGCCCCCAGCCCCCCCGGCCGCGCAAGATTTACTTATTTATTTACTTATTTATTTCTCACTGTCCGTCCCCGTCCCGTCCCCCCCGTCCCCCGTCCCTCCCCCCCCCCCCGTCCCCCGTTATTTATTTTTAAGACATATTAACAAGTCTTCCGTGATGACGGGTGGGAGCGGAGGAGGGACGCGACACCCCTGCACTCCGCCAAAGCTCTGCGAGGGCGAGGACTTGACTCCGCGGCAGGGTCCCCCCAGCCGCCCGGGGCAGGGACCCGCCGCGCTGCCCCGCCGCCCCGGGGGCAGTGGCGTGCGTGTGTGTGTGGACGGGGAACCCCCCGTGGCCCTGCGGGTGCCGCCCCGAGCGGGTCTCGCCCTCCCCGAGGGGCAGGTCCTGAGCCCGGGGGCGCCCCCCGTTCCACCCGCGGGGCCGCTGTGCGGGGGAGGGGGGCGCGTTGGCAGCCCGGCGGTGCGGGGCTCGGGGCCGCAGCAGCGCCACCCCCTCCCCTCCCCTGGCCGCCCCTCCCGGAGCGGCGCCCGCCCCCGCCGCCGGCGCGGAGGGGGGATGCCGGCCGGGGGCGGCGGGCGCGGGGGGAGGCCCGAGGCTGGAGAGGTGCGTGCTCGGATTGCCGGAGCGCCGGTCTCGACCCGTGCGTACCCAAATGAAGCTGCCATTTGTGAGCTGTGAGTGACGAGCGTGTAAGTAGCATGAATCATTTAGGGGGAAAAGCGAGAGAGAGGAGGAAAAAGGAAGCAACTCGAGCAATTATAAGACGATCCTGACGATTATTTTAGGAGCAGCTCTTAAAATTGATTCGGTTGAGGAAGGTGCTCTTTCGCCTTGCTCAATAGGATAACCTTAAGCCCTCTCTGAGTTATGATGTCCATAGATATAATTTGACTTGGAGAAAGTCTTCCAAATTTATGAATTCAAATAAGTGTTCTTTCTAGACGCATCTTCTCGTCCTGAAGACCTCTTTGCAGCTTTGAAACGGATAGTTCGCCATGCAGAGCGAGTCTGCTAGTAACCGTTATAAACCTAATACTGTGTTAAAATGCGGTATATAAATAAACTATACATACATTAGCGGCAGCGTAAAATCACTACTCTCAGACGTGCCAACTTTCAGTGCGAGAGCGACAGACAGACGAAATAACGGATATGTTTACAAACTGGGCTTTGCTTGCTGTGGGAGGGCTTCAGACTGGCTGGCGGGAGCCGCCGGGATCGGCGGAGGCACTTATCCGGTGGAGTGCTCTGTGAAAGCAGCACAACTCTAAAAATGTACCAAACACCAGAGTAAGCCCCTGAGCTAGCAGGGGACCTCGTTTCGTTGTACCGTGGTCCTGTGCTTTCCTCTCCTTATCCCGTAGCCTATGCCAAACCTTCAGGATGGCTCAGGGTATCCAGAGGGTATCCAGAGATTTTCTAGGCAAGTTCTGCTGTCGGGGTGGGGGTGGGTGGGTGGAGGGGGTCATTGCCGTTGTGTGATGGCTCCCTCTAGCGTGCTACAGCCACTGCTGCACCTGGGGCATGTACCGCGCCTGCCTGCCCCAGGGCGTGCACGCGCCCTAACTCCAGGTTCCTTCCCAAGAGAGCTGGAGAGCACCAGCGGGAAAAAACAGTTTCACTATTACAGTGGCATATGCTATGTGCTATATTTCTGACGACGTTTGTCATGGTTTACTTATGTTAAATGCCACAAAACCCAAGCCGAATTTGAGTGTTTTCTCAGGAGGCTAGTGTCTCCATCGCTTTTTCCTCCAGCCTAGTGAATGCCCGCCTTTTTTTTTTTTTTTTTTTATATGACTCAGCATTACACAATAAATACTCTGACTCCACAATGAAGTCAATACATTTGAGGGCATTCTGCAGTTTGTAAAACAAGTACTTGGGACTCTGAATTAAGGGGAAAACCATATAACACTCTATCCAAGTAACTGGAGTCTTTGCTTGTAAAATCTGCCTTTTTTTACCAAACATCTTGCAGCTTACAACATCCCATTGATACCAATGACATGCATGGAATACTTAGAGGAAAGATAAAATCTGAATCACTAGCACTAGATCCTCAAACCTATGACTGACTACCAGGTGATGATCATAAATGAAATGCTTACGTCTTGCTTTACATGTCACTGTGGTTTTTAGTCTTAACTTCAACAGAGCTGTTTTTTAATACTTATTTTCAGGTATGGCTGATTATTAACAATTTCTAATGATTTATTGGAAATCATATCAGCTTGACATCTTTAAAAATTATGGTTCTAAAACCTAATAGAGACTTAGGTGCCTAACTGGAAAAAGCCAGATAAAAAATTATGCCTGCATATGAATAGATGCGTCTGCAAGGCTGATGTTTGTTACATCAGACAGTTTATAACAACAAAATGGCATTTATTGATTTTAATCCACCTGTGCAAGTAATGAATATTTTATTTGTTCGATGATTTTACAGTATATCTACAATAGTTTTTCTGTCAAATTTGTAGCACACAGTACATGTTTGATAGCTTAAACTGGCATCATAATTTTCTATACATTCATTAGGAAATTGCTGTATTTTTCACATAGAAAAGTCAGAAATGTTTGAAGGTAATGCCAATAATACCTATATGCTGTGCCACTTCACTGGCTGTTGAATATATAGTGTACATGTACTGGGGAGCAAAAATGAAACAAAAGAGAAAAAAAATTTAAAAAGTGCTTATTAACACTTTGGTGAGAAAGCTGTACTGTGGAGAGGCTAATACATAGACAAAATGTAAGTCCTTAATAATAGAAATACACATCTGGTTTACATTATCTGACAGATCAAGAAAAACACATTAAATACACTGTACAGGAGAAGCTCGACAGTAGAACAAAGTCCAGTATAACAGCCCTAACTAACCTATGTATGGAGGGGTTAAATTATGCTTTGGAAAACTACTTTTTGATACTTGAAATGTTTATTTGTTGGAAGCTGTAGTTTCACATCTATCAAAATAACACATAGTAATAGGACGCATCTCAAAACCAACTTTAAAAAAATGCTGATTAATCTTGAACATAATGCAACAGTATTCAGACTTTTTGGGGAAAGTGTTCATAACAAAATCTAGTAGATTATTATTCTGTCCTCGGCAAAGACAGGTAAATCTACTTTCAAAAAAAAAAAAAAAAAGGAAATAAATAAGAGATATCCTCAATCAAAAGTGTTGAGATGAAAATCTTTAGTCTCAGTGTGGAGGGTACTTAAGCATAGCACAAAAGTCTCAGAACAAATATCCCTAAACAAATAAAAGAAAACAGGAAGGCAAAGAAAAGATCAATATAGTTAAATGTCAAGGTTCAATATTTAAGTTATTTGAGCCTAAAATGTATCATTGGGAAAGCCCAAATCCAATAATCTTGAAAACAATAGAAAGAAGTAAAATTAGAAAGCCAAGGAGGGAATTTGAGGAACAAAGAATCCATATATAAGAGAATGAATTACCTGCTAAAAAACAAACATATGCTTTACCTATATTGGGAAGCCATGACAGAACTGGTGGGCCTATTAATTGGCTGGCTATAAAAGAAAAAGTATTGCAGAGAAATTCAATTTCTGTACTCTAGTACCCACAGCAAATGACATTTCCTCACATCCCCTTTTTTTAAGATGACGAGGGTGTGTACTAAGGTGTCAACAATGAGATACTTAAAGAACAAAAAGCATCTTATGGTAGTTATCAAGCATTCTTACAGAATCTGAAAATGAGGTAAATGAACTATTTAAAATATGCAGTCGTTAAGATCAGTTACTATGTGTGAGGATTAAAACGTACAAAATCTGTTTGTCTTTTAAGAAGGCTAAAAAGGGTGATTAAGGAATTACGGTGTGACAAGCTTTACTTTTAGTAGTAGTATAAAATCAGTTAAAAATGACAATAAAAAATAGAAATTATACGACATCTAGAGAAGTGTAAGAGGACTGTCCAGAAACTCAATGAAATCAATAGAAACCTTTCCACTGATTTGATTCATCCCATAACAGCAAAGTAGTACAACTTACATAGATTAAAAGGACATCTCTTCCATTTATCAGTATTGTTTCAAAGTAGCAACAGAACAATAGATAAAAATATTTTTGTCACTCTGTGTGTAACCAGTTTTATGTCAATGTAAATGTGAGTCCACACCAGCAGGACGTAGAAAAGAGGATAGTTGCTGAGAAAGGGAGTACGAAATAATAGTGCAGTAGGTAAGGGAAAAAGAAGGTAAGGGGCTGTAAATTATGTTAGTGGGCTAATGGAGGGGCCAGGGTCCAAGAAGAGAGATGAACAGGAAAAGTGTGCTCAAGTGAGGTGTAGGGTGATTTTAAAAGACTTTGTGCAAATGAAATTAGCAAGTAGGAGCTAAGCTTGAGATTGTCACTGAAAAAGTTGGTACCTATGGTTTCAATCTAGCTGGGAAGTATTACGTTTACAGTTCTACCTGTGTCATTTTGGAAACAAGCAAACACACATACACAAAGATTCATTAGGCTTACAGAAAGGGTGACTTGTTAGGCCACAGGTGAGTGGCTTAGGACTTGGATTCTCATGCCTCTCTTCAGGCATGTTAGCTGATGACTGTTTAGCACAGATACAGAAACTTTTTTTTCTTTTATCACAGTGAAAACAGGACACATTGAGATCAAACCCAGCATGTTTCAAACAGACTAAGTACAAGTTTTCTTAATGATTTTAAAAAATAAAGCAATTTCTTTAAGAGCAATTGAGCTAATGAAAACCATTTTCCTACAGGTGTGTCTCTTAATTTTCCACTACTGCCAGCTTCCTCCTGTGTCTTCAGTGGTGGTTACCCTGCAGATGTGAGTGGCTGGCTGAGAAAGACATGCTGCTGGGCCAGGCAGCAGCTGCCTGGAAAGGTACAGCGGTGATTTTTCCTTCTCTCAGGGTATCAATTTATCTCCCATACATACCACCAACTGGAATGAAACTTAAACTATGATCACCTTTGAAATATCTATCCCACTTACAAAATTTATTGAAATTGTCCAGTAGGTCACAAAGTTACTGGGCAGAATGATGGAGCGACAAAGGTAATGGCCAAGTGAGTTGTTTGTTTACTTACATAGCCTCCTTTAAAAAAAAAAACAACTTAGAACATTAAAAATTAAAACATTTTAGCCATGATGATAATCCTAGGGGTATGATATGGCACAGTAATATGATCATATGATATGACTTGTCATGTTGTCGTAATGCATGCACTTACATTACTGGTGAGATGAGAATACACTGTGTAAGTACAGACACTAGATTTTGTAACACAGAATAGAAAATATTTTCATTTTCAAATAAAGGATATTCTCTGAAGCATTTAGAAACTTTTCTGAAGCAAATTTTTTATGGATTTTTCTTAAACCTGGCAATTTTTGTTTTCATGGTAAATTGCACTAAACCCTGTAGAGATCAGCAATATGTTTTGTTTCACTGAATAGTGAAGTACTTTACTGATGAAAATCTGGTTTGTGAATTATTTGTGACAAATTGTGAGAGATTAGAGTACATCCACCCTTTATTATTATAACAATTTAAATATTTGTTTAGAAATTGGTAAAAGTAATTACAATTTATTAAATACTTAGATTAGTAGATGGCGTTTAGTTTATCTGCAGTTATTGTAAGTTAATGTCTTCTATGTCCTTTAAAGATTATGTGGCAGTACAGATGTTTGTCATCTTGTTCCCTTCTGGGTTAGGCGGCACTCTGGAAAGGGGGGAGATTGTGCCTTTCTTGAGAATGCACGAGCAAAGAGACTTAGAGAGGTGCAGGATAAAAAAGGAGAATGAGGAAAGGAAAATAAAAAGACCAGAGTGAGCAGAAATTCTAGAAAGTGCTGAGAAAAGCAGGGAAGAGAACTGCTATTCAAGTCTGAGAGGGGAAGGAAAGAAAATGTTTGGGCTTGGGGAGAGGACTCTGCAAACCTGTGGAGCTGCTGGACTGAGACTGTACATGGGACAAGCAGACCTGCTGACTCACAGCAGCATGAGCCAGGGATGTTCATCTACACCTTTTCTGTTCTGTCTCACTTTGGTTGCTCCATGAATTTTATTTTTTTTGGGGGGGGGGGGTAAAATCTGATCTTTAGGGTTTAAAAATTTTCCAGGAGTGTTGGTAGTGCTTGCTTTAAGGAAAAAGTAGAAGCAGATCCAGCTCAAAGATCTGCCTAAGTGGCATACATTGTGCAGATAGAAGTACTGGTACAGTACTGATAGAGAACAAAGTTGGAGAAGCCAAAATTAAAGTAATATTTCAAGAAGAACATATCTGATGATACAAAAGGTCAGAAAAGTCAAATAAAACGGGGGCCCTGATGACAGTCTTGACAGGTGTATTTCCTGAGAGCAGTCAAATGCAAAAGCATGTGCTGCATGGAACTGTAAGAAAGATGCTCTACCAGTCTTTAAGATTATGCTTACTGAGATTAGGTATGGAACAAATCTTTTTCCTTCTCTTCATTAAAAAAAACAACCAAACAAAAAGATTAACCAAACAAGACTGCTGACCCAACAGAGTCTGAGGAAGCTTCTGGATATTTCTCATGTTTCTTATGCAGGAATGTCTCTAATAATATGAAGATATTCTATTAATAATGTTATTAGTAATAATAATTAGTAATTCAGAATTCCCTTCGGTGAATTCAGTAAGTGATCTCAATATACTGTGTCAGTGGACCTCCTTTAAGAAGAAAATTGCTGCACCTTCCAAGTTACAATATTATTGAGAGCAGGCTGATACTGTTGTTGAGTCAAGTTGATCTCTGGCTAGCACAGCAGAGCCAATAATTTTTTTAACAGGAATATCACAGGCTTCCCACATGTCACACCTTCAAGCTGCAGGAGGCTTGAGTCACTTACTCAAAATATTTTCCCAAACTTTAAGCATCAGGGTGTTGCTTCTTACAGAATGGTAGGTTTTTATTGTTCACTTTTCTAGTATTTCATTATTACAGTTGCTTCAGAGCTAATGTTTACTGCCAGTAGCCAAGGAATTGTGGTAGAGCTCAATGTATCACTTTTTCCTCTTAAAGCACTACTTAGAGGTTGAAGGCTGTAACAACAGTCAGACAGGTCAGCAATTTAGTTGTGAAGGCAAGACCTGTGTCTTTGTGGAAATTCAGAGCTGGTGCTGCCACCTCCAAGTAGTGGCAGGAAGCAGAGGAATGAGGAAGACTCCAAAATAATTTACATGTAAAATACTGAGTATTCCCGAGCCACAGAAATTCACCTCTGCTAGTATTACAGTTACTCCCCACATGGGATGAAGACGTCATGGTCTTTGAAACTTCTGGTTTCCAAGTGCATTGCTTAGTTTCCTGAAGAGAATAAGCCTGAGCTATAAGTACAAATTAATCTCTGTGTATAAATTTGCAGGAGATAAATTTTCTACTGGAAACAAAACCAAATATAAAAAAGAAAAAAGAAAAAGAAAAAAAATAATTAAACCAGATTTCTGATTGTTGGTTATTTCCATATTTTTGTCATTTTAGTTTTTCTAAGTTACCATTTTGCACCCACTGACAACGTTGCAAACTGTCCCTAGGGTTTATGAATTTTTTTATACATTGCTTACTAAAGATTCTACAAGCTGAATTTGCCTGTTATGCAACCCTTTTGTTTCCAAAGTATTCCCTTATTCAGTTATGCAGTTAGTAGCGCCACTTTAAACATGACTGATTGCAACACCGTAAACAATTCTGTTGCTAAATCTCACAGAGAAATGGAATCCCATTTACTCTCTCCTAGCTGCAATTTCATAAGATTAGAAAGAAGGGGAAAAAAAAAAACCCAAACAAACCAACCCCAAAAAACCACAACACCAAATAACCCCAAGGTAATGAAGTTGTCTCTACTCTCCATGCCAAAAGTCCAGGGACACAACTAGGAATAAATAATTATAAAAATAATAATGATAATAATAATAAAAAAAAATCTGTTGAGCCAGGCGTCCCACTTGTATGGTTGCCTTTTAAAAGGGAGCAGCATCTTTAGACTTTCTGTAGGTAAAAACCTTTCTTTGCTAGTTTACACATATATTTGAAACCAACCACTCAGTTTTGTTCCTGCTAACCCTTTTCATTTGTATCCTCCTGTGTGAGCTCCAACATAAACAAGACTCGTAAACAGCAGACTATAGATAAGCTTTCAAAATGTTATGTGGCATTTTACTTACATATCTGTCAAGTAAAAGGTTAGAATCTTCACTTTTTAAAGGAAAACATACCAATTAGCAGCAAGGCAAGGCTGTCTAGAGCATGAGGTTTTCAAAGTTTGACACATCTGTAGATGCAACACAACCCATTTCTTTGTATGAAGGTCCCTTTCATTTTCCGATGGTGGGTGAGGATCCAGGGAGGGCCCCACCTCTAAGGAGTTTCCAGGTGCTCACAGGAATTACAAAATGAGGTTCTTTGCCTGATGTGTCCAGTATAGCTACAGCTGCATAATGGGGTAGCAGATGATTGCTTCACCTTGTTTGCCTACCAAACTGAGGACTTAATATTGGTTTCAGTGGCCTTAAGTGCCAAATAGGTTGCGAAACACTTCTATCCCCAGCGCGCAGGAAAATAAGGAAGACTTGAAGGCTTTCTTCCTGGCATGAGCTAGTGGGACTGCAGGTCACAGTGAAAGCTGGAGAGTGATGACAGCAGCCTGTGTGGGGCCACCAGTCCCTGTCCTGATGGGACATTGGCAGCCGGTGCTCAGGGACATGCAGGGCTTTGGCTTCATCCCCTCAACACATTGGCCATCTGAGATAAGCTGACCTGACAGTTGGCTGCCAGCACAGAGCAGTAGGAGTTTGTGCCCCCCTTAGAGCCAGGGGCAAGCAAGACAGGAAATTATATTTCTAAAAGCCTTAATTCCCTTCTCTGTTTGCTTCTGGGATGGTGCTGCTATGCATCCCCCTTTCTGCAGGCAAACTGGTGTCTTACAGTCTTGTCATAAGTGATTAGTCAGAATCCAGTGCTATAAAAAACCCAGAACCAAATGTAATAACCAAGGTGCAAAATTAACATTTAAAAAATCCTATAACCTGCTGCAAAAACATCCTAAAATTAAAATATGAAATACTGTGTCCTTGAGACCACTAAAAATGCTTAATGGATTTATCTGTCTTTATGAAAGATTTAAAGAGGCTTGATTTTTTTAAAATTGCAATGTGTCCATGTCCTGGAAGTAAAGTGCTTTAAAGCAACTTGATGAGTACATAAAATCACGTGTAACTCTGGAAATCTAAAAGAAAAAGTACATGTTGTTGGATTACCTATGTAAAAAACAGAGAAAGAAAGAGAAACAGAAAAAAAAATCCATGCAAATGTAAATCCTAGTTAGTATTTCTACTGTTAAGTTTTATCTGTTAGGTGCCAAAACAGTTTTTAGTTTTATACAGGAAAGTGTATTCATGGCTGCTGCCCTGAGGAATTTATAGTGTCAATAAATTAACATAAATGAATTGCTACAATTTTCGTTTTATTATAATATCTTAAATAGTTAGCAGACTTAACAGCTTTACATACATCTAGAGATAACATCTGAATTGCAAATAAATCACTACAAAATATATGTTGCAGACAGTTTTTATTTAATGTGCACCGTCATTAAGTATTTAAATGGCTTACTTCTGCCATTTGCCTGTTCCACTAAATGTGTCCACTGTAGTGTGTAAAGGGGAGTGTACTATATTAAGACAGGTAATATTTTAAATTAAGATTTGGTTTACACTACAGGTGTTTAATTTGTATCTAATGAGTCAGTTACATTACTAAAAAAGGATAGTTATTTTAAATATATTTATTCAGATGTAGGGAATATATAATTGATTTTTATTCTTTTCTTTACTTCTGTATCTCTTAATAACTAGTTCCTGTTTAACATGTCGTAACTGCTATTAAACCTGAATTAAATGCTTTTTGGAGGATTGCTATTTAAAGTTTCACTGAAGAAGTAAAATTTACTTCTTAATTAACTATTTAATTTAAATGCTAAAATAAGGGTATTTAAACATCTCTGGGGCACAAGAACATGCCATTTTTTTGCAGTGAATGATGACCCAGCATCAGTTATATTCTCATTTCTGTAATGGCAAGGCCATACACCCTCATTGCACGGGAAACTCTGGCTGACAGGGTGCTGCAGTGCGACTACTCTGTAATGCTGGCTGCCACTTGACGTGTGAGAGCATGAAGTCTGTCTCAGGGTGTATCAGTCAAGTTCAGTATCTCACCCTTATCTGAAGGTGCTTAATGATTCAGGGTATTAAAAAGATTGAGTCATTTGTGAAGACTGTGGTTGACGATTTTGCTTTTTTGTCCTGGTAGAGCAGTCTGCCATAAATATAATTCATCTGGAGAAGGACCTGACACCTTTGGTGGACAGATCCGATACAGTGGAATGAAATCCCATGAGAAACAATGACCATTTCACACCTCGGTAAGTTTCTGCTTTAGGTGCAAAGCTTTTCTTTTTGCTTAGCTTGCTTTAATGGAAATGTATAGGAAAATTTATATGTAGGAAACTTTAATTTATTAAGACAAAACACTGTTAAAACTTTTTCTCTTTGAAGCAAGGATGACAGAACAAAATTAAAATAGATTAATTTTTACTGCTTGGTACATTAAAATTAGATGTTGTTTTGCTGTAGTGATGAATGTCTATCAAAATCCTGTATGTCAGAGAAGAAAAGACCACATATGACCAAAAGAAAGATAAAGTCACTTATAATACATGGTGTCAGGGACCTAAGCTGTATGAAATATATTATGTCACTAAAATGTCTGAATTGAGACATTATTAAGCTCTTATTACAAGACATAATCATACAGAAAGCTGCTGAAGAAGTGCATTTTAAATTGCTTTGCTATATTCTTCTCTAAGAGAATGTGGCATTCCTGATCATTGTCTCTCATCTTTAAAGTCTGTAGTCATGTTAGTATAACATCCACTTCTTCAGCAGACGTAAATTGTCTTTACAGTGTTATGACTGTAATCCTCATCCTGCTCTCTTGCAGAACTTTGCCAAGTAGCTACTTGTTGAGTTTTTCTACTAAAGGATCTTCAAATCACAGCCAGATTTTAGCCTTTACCTACATGATCATCTTGTTTACATTTGGCCCAACGTGATGCAAAAATCGAAGAAGTCCCCAAGGAAGTGAAGTTATAGAGAAACACATGTAGTTAATTAATGAACTTTAAATCACAACTTCTTTCAGGTTTTTTGTTTGGTTGGTGGTTTTTTTTAAATCAATAAGTGAGGAGAATTCTAAATTTTAGCTTGTGACCATTCTTAAGCATTTCATATAACAAGCTCTTTCGTTTACAGACTTTATGGGAGAGAGTTCATAAACAGGGGCCATTGTTTTTTGTCTTGTAGTAAACAGCAACTGTCTCAAACAGTACCCTGGGAATTGGGCCCAAATCTCTGAAAAGCCACTTATCATAAGTAAGTGCATAAAAGAAAAATTGTAAAAAATACAGAGTAGATTCACAGGAGGATTTTGAAAGACCTCAAAGAGACCAAATTGTTGTCTATGCTGTCAAGCTCAAGGAGTTTAAAATAAATAATACAGAGTTACAGCTGGCAGAACTAAGCAATACATCACTAAATATGCACATATACAAAGTGTATAGCCTCTACTAAGAAACTAAAGTTCATTTGCAGATTAATATTTAATCTCTTTATTCTGTTTGGTGAAAGTATTCTTTTTCAGTGTGCTCATTTAGAGTTGAAGGTGTGGGTTCTCTCTGGCAGATTCTAATCCATATATTCTTCTTACAGTCAGCAGACCAAAAAGAAATACAACGTTTATTGTTCACACTTGATCACATGAAGGATTAATAAACAGAGTTAGGCAAATGCTAATACTTTTGGGGGACTTTCTGTTGTACATGACTGGCATGAATTTATAATTATTAAATCACTTCATGATCAGCTATAGTATAATCAAGGCCTAACTCTTACCCTGCTTAACAGAACAAATTCTCATTGGGTTTCACAGGCCTTTTCTGGTATTAAGCATGTTTAAGCAATTAATTAGGAAGAAAGCAATGATAAAAGCATGTGCTTTTTCCCTTCTGTGGGGTAAATAGCAGGTGTCAAGACTAACAGTAATGCAGCTAACATTTCTAATGTACCAGGACAATTGTTGGGAGTGTTGACCTGCAGAATAAACAAGTATTGAGATTTTATAATCCTTTCTAAATGCCGCAGCACTGAAAATCACACAGAGACAAAATTGGAATGTTAAATTGAAAGATGCTATGTTCCACAGCAACAAGGAAACCGAGACCCATGAGGGAAGGACTAGTGGTGACTATTGGCAGATCCTAAACAAAGGCATATACCTTTAAAGTAAAAATATCAGAATCTCTTTACATTGTTGCTTCTGTCCATACAACACTTTTTTGGAAAAGCATAAATGAAAATTCAGTTCCAGCTATATTTTGAGTAATTTGCATTGAATAAATGTGTTCAATTTGTTAGAAAGGGAGTCCAGGAGACAGATAACCCAATTCAAACATGGGGAATTATCTTCATCCTTCTGAAATTAGATAGAATTTTGCCATTGATTACCATGGCAGCAAAAGTACACACTGTGATACTGAAAATATGGGGTGGTTATGTCTAGTTCTTAAAATAGTTGAGTACAACAATGATTTAGTTTGCAATCAATAATTTATAAGATTTTTACCATTCCAGCCAGAGTAAAACTACCTCAGTAAAAGGTAATGCAAACTATTTAAAATTAAGTATGTAAGTATACTTGGCTGCTGCACTGAAATATTGCTCTAATTTGGTTCAGAGATATGCTGAAAAAGTAGCCTTTTCCAATGGGTTTTGATTTGATTTATTTATTTTTTCCTAAATAAGGTACTTTCAATCAAAATATTTAGACGACTTATCAACACTGACTCACTAGCACCACAAAGTGGAGAGTAGAGTCTCTGGTATATTTTTACTACCTGACATTAACAGGTGTGATCAAATTTTAACAAATGTGTTTTAACTGTAGATGTAAACATTTCTAGCATTGTTGCTGTGTTTCAAAGAAAGAATAGTAAGCAAACTTCTATCAGCATTGTTAGAACAGATAGATGGGTGGCATGCACTACAGTCTATGTCTCCAGATGCATGGAGTGTATGTCACAAATAATGTGAAAGCATGTTTGGATTTAGGCAGCTAGTGATCAGTGTAACGTGTTGAGCTCTCAAGCAGATTAATTTCTATATCACTTGATGATGACACATTTTTATCTCTTTTGCTGTTTCAATTACTTTGATAAATTGGGAAGGGGGATTGTTTTCCCACAGTAGCACCAGATACAGAATTTTTAAGTGGATTTTTTTTTCTCACTTAACTCATATACATGTTACAGTTTAAGAAGCATACTGCTAATTAATCAAGTTAATTACACATCAAGATGCAAACCTTGTGTGGCCAGGCTTTTTTTAATATTTTTTTTATTTCATCTCTTCTATTAGTTTTTTTCATAGCTAAGCTAAAAGAAATGGATTACATATACCACATTTGCTTTAGAAAGAGTTACTGATCTGCTGCTGCAAGTTTTTGCTTCCATTTCTCACTGTTTCTGCCAATGAAACTGAAAACAGGTTGCCCTGAGATGCTTCTGGCAATGTATCATCATCATCAGTAAAGACTTACAGATGTTAATTTAACTGACAATAGATTATAGAATCTCATTGCCTAATAGATGAATTATGGTAAAGTTTTATGTGATAAAAAGCTGAAATGCCCCTTGCCTGAGGGAACTCCTAGGAATTCAGTTGTGTCTGTGGCTTTTTTGTCTTTCCCGACTTCTCTTTTTTCCTTTTTTGTTTCTCTCTTTTTTTTTTTTTTGGAGAGAGAAGAGAGATCAAACTGCTGCCGTAAAATTTCCCCAACACTTTTAATTGATATAAGCCTTGCTTATGATTTCTTTCCACAGTCTGCTTTCCTCTTTTTTGTTTTACAGATTTAGGTATGCCTGCCTTTTTTTGCAGTAGGAGCTGTTTGGTTGAAAGGCAGCATATTTATTTCGGAATTAACTATGGCTCAAGCCTCTTTTGAGAGTCACAGAGCTCATAGCATGCTGTCAGGGGTCTTGTCTTAATGAGAATCAAAAGTATGCTTTAGCCCCTGATAAAGTCCAAGCTGTGGCTTAAATATGTATCAGCTGGTTGTGGTCAGCCTTCAAAGGCAAGGCAATATGGTGAGGGAATCAAATTTGTCAAGTATATCTGACTCAAGCATAGTAACCACTACTTCTTTTCCTTTGCTTGAGTATAAATCTGGAGGAAAAGAGAATGGGAAACATTTCTGTTGTTCACGTAGTCTGAATATATTTAAATGCTACTTCGTATGTTTATTTACAGTGTGGTGCAAGATAACAAAGTAAATTTCATAATTATTATTTCTTCAATGTCATTTGCTAGACCTGCAACTTCACAAATGCCTTGTATTTTCAAAAACAAGACTTGCCCCAAAGCACTCATAACCAAATTTGCACAGAACACATAAAGAGACCTGAAAGAAGAAAGTGTGGTTGGTTGGCACGATGAAGCAGAGGGGGTATCTTGGGCACTGAAAACAGTTTTGGGAATAGAAATTGGAAGTCATGCATGAGATATGGATACTCACAGTAGGCAGAACTGCATCTGAGACAGGAAAGTAAGGACTCAGTCCAGTGGTAGGCTAAGGCAGACTCTTGCAAAGCCTTAAAATTGCAGAGGAGAAATTCGACCTTGTACTGTAATGAGATGGAAAACCACCTGAGAGACTGAGACATGACTTGACATGATCAGAGTAGTGAACAAGAAAGATAACCTTGGCTGCAGTGTTTGGAGTGGACTGGAGAAGGGAGATTACAGGGAAGAAGGTTACACTGGCTAAGAGGTCACAGCAGGTTAGAGATAATGAAGGCATGAAGCAGGGAGGAAAAAAAGATGAATAACTGAAGATGCTGTAGATGGTGAAAAGGTATGATTTGGCCAAGGAGACAAAATTTGGATATTTGAAAGTTGATGGTTATGTAAAAAAAAATTATTCAAGACTTTTGCTGTATTTATGTACTATTCTATTGGCATGCTGCAGCCAACTTGCTGTAGTAAAAGTCACAAAGCTATCTAGACCATCTATATCTTTATCTGTTTCTACACATTCACATGTATTGATAGGTAACTATTTTTGTATTTTGACCATAGAGCAGCAATATGGAAATCAGGTGACACAGGTGTTTTTTTGGTGACTCTACCACTGACTGGCCCTGCGATCTTGGACAGGTTATTTCTGTTTGCTGTGCTACAGTTTCTTTGTCTGTAAAACAGTGAAAGCAGTTCTTTACTTTCTTTTGACATGTATAGATGGAAAAGAATAGATACTGTTCAGTGGACTTAGAATTCTCTGTAGAACTCAGTTAGAAGATGCCCGCAGGCCATCAGGCCGTCCCACATGGTCACCTTCACAACCACAACTGGGATGCGGTGGTCCCTTTATAGTGGCAGCATATCAGTTCCAGGTGTTGGAGGGGGTCCAAATGTGTTTGGGACTGTCCTGGTTTCATCTGGGATGGAGTTAATTGTCTTCTTATGAGCTAGTGCAGTGCTGTGTTTTGGCTCTGATGTGAGACTTTTCAGCTCCTCAGGCCTTGTTAGCAAAAAGGCTGGAGAGGCGCAAGGAACTGGGAGGGGACACAGACAGGTCAGCTGACCCAAAGTAGCCAAAGAGATATTCCCTACCATGGGACATTATGCCTGGTATATGTATCTGGGGTTGGCCGGGGCAGGCGGATCATTGCTCGGGGACTGGCTGGGCATCAGTCGGTGGGTGGTGAGCAGTTGCATTGCGTACCACATGCTCCTTTCTTCCTTTCCTTCTGGATGTTATTCTTTTCCTTCCCCTTTTCATTATAACTTGTTGTCATCATTGCTATTATTCTTTCATTTTTATTTTGATTCAATTATTAAATTGTTCTTATCTTAACCCTTGAGTTTTACATTCCTTTCCAACCCTCCTCCCCATCCCTCTGGGTGAGGGGGGAGTGAGTGAGCTGCTGTGTGGTACTTAACTACCAGCCAGGGTTAAATTTCGTCAGGGACCCACAGAGAAAGTTGAAAAAGACTGTGCCCAAGTAGGTCGTTTTGACTAGAGGTATAAGAACTCTGCTGTGTTTGAAGCCATCGTAATAAAAAAGTATTTGTGGACGCACTTCACCTAGCAGTTTTCTTTGGGGATTATGCATGGCTTTTGAAACATGTGCTATCAAAATACAGTGGCAGTGTTCTTTCCTGAGAATGCTCTATTCAACATGCCAAAGGACTTTTTAAAATATTGGTAAAATAAGACATAAAGCAGACAAAATAGTTGTTGGGAATTTCAGCTGGGAGTACCAATATATTTGGAGTGTCACAATTCTAGTTCAGAAAAACTGCAAACAAATGATCATGCCATAGAAGACAGGAAAAAAATCTAGCTGGTAGATTAGCCATAAGCCTAGAAAGCAAGAGCACCTCAGCAGTAAACAGAGACAGAATAGTGACTATAATTTTTGCTAAATCACAGTTAGACTGATGAGTAAAAAAAAAAAAAAGGGTGGAAGCTGGTAAAGGACACTCTTTCCTCTGAGACACTCTTGCCTTAATGGTCTTCTTTGTACTGCTAGTGCTGAAGCTAAGATCCCAAGAGGATGAGGAAGAAGTGGGAGGTCCTTCACCGTAGCACTGAAGGTGGTTATAGCTGCCAGTTATTCCCCAGCTGAAATTCTGAATTAGTCAGAATTCCTGTGGAGGTAATTTCTGTGGCTCATTCCTCCTGGTTTTCTTCCTGTAAGCTGTGGTTACAGAAACCTGCTTGCTGTGCAGGTTAGTCAATATTTAGGGAAAAGAAATAATTAAAGATTAATAGCATTTAAAACATTAACTGCAGATTAAAATAATGGACCAGTAAATCATATGTTTTATTTTTACTATAGGAAGGCATATTGTTGAAAAACAATGGAATAATTTTCATAGAGCAGAAAATTCTTAGAGGGATAAATTCAGGACGAGATCTTCCCAACATAGCAAAGGAATACATAATACAGAAAAAAAAATCTGATTAATATTTAAGATACACTTTTTAACTTTCTAAATTAAATTGTTGCCATTTGCTGCTGAGACAATTAGCAGGTGTCAGTTAGAAGACACAATAGATTATGTGCCCAATTACTTTCTCTTTTCAGACAACAGTTTGCAGTCACAGGAATGTGTGAGGAGGTTTAATCAAAGATTAGAACTTTTTAATTAAATAGGGCCGTATGTGACTAGTCATTTGACATTAATTACTGTTTTAGTTGGATTCCTTTTGATTTGTAAAAGGCCCTGAGCACTGCAAAAATTGTCACATCATAGGAACTGCTGATTATTAAAACAAAAAGTTTTCTTCAGCAGCCCATCATTCTCCTGCAAAAGATTCATAATTTCAAAAGTGAAACGGCTGCCTTAGAGGAGACCAGTGAGTTTTAAAAGCAAAAGAGCAGATGGTACTTCAACTGACTCCCTTTAGAAGGGACGGTCTGAAAGTGCTAAATTGTAATGATTGATAAGGTCTTCTGTCAATGCTCAGCAAAACTTTCAAGGGGCTGAACACCTGGCATGAGTTTCATTTGGAGTTTTAACTAGTTGACTACCCTTTGGGGTGTCTTAAAGCTAACTAGCATCACTGATATTAATAGAGGACATCAATCAAAATGAAACACTGTAGCAGAAACTGATCCGAGACTTCAAGTAATATTTTAATTTGTCGGCCTACAGAGAGGAGGGATAAATGTTAACAGTGTCCTTGTGTGATAGCTTTAAATTCAAGTCAACGGTGGCACCAGTGTTGGCAAGTCATTCTTTTGTGAGCTTTGCTTTTTCATATACTCCACTTATTCAGAGTAAACTGGGAATAGTGACAATGAAAATCCTTATCTGAATAGCCTGCAGAAAGAAAAGGGGGGAAAAAAAGAGACAGATGTAAAGACAGCAGGAATAATTCTTAGCTCATGTGAAGATTAGGGGTGAACTTCACACAAACACACAGTCATTTTGCCTTTTGTGGTGAACTTTTGGAGAGATTTGAGCTGGGGTAATATGTCTGTCTGAAGGTAAATTAAGAAAGCAAAATCCATCCCCAACCTGCAGCGCTACAGTGCAGCTTCTGCACATGGGACTCAGGTACATGCACCTGCAGCTCCTTTCTTAGCCTGCCAAAATGGTGTCATGTGCCAAGCTACTGGGTCTGTCTGCCACAGAGCTTGTTCTTGGGGATCATGGAATGCCTGATACTCAGGGTGGGCAATGAATATGTCATGGAGAAAGTTTGGAAATGTTTAAACCAGTGATAGTCAGATTGCCAGCAATGCTAAGTACAACTGTGGACCCTGTATGCCCCTGTTTTACCTCAGTCTAATCATATAGTAAGTATTAAATCAGCAAAGCAATTCAACCCCCAAATTAACAACGCACATTGTACTGAGAGTCTTTTGTGGGCTGAAGTATTGACATGGTAGAAAGAAATAATATTACTTGGAATTAGCTCATCTCCATGAATTGATACCTGATTTACTTGCAAGTTAGCTGGTTCAGGCCATCAGCACAGGAGGTTAATCTGCAGTTTGAATAACAATTAAACAGGGTAAAGTTACTTGATGGAATACTGAAGTCCAGTTTATGATCTGGACTGAAACTCAACGGACCTGGGTTCATTTTTCTGACAGTATTCCTATTTGACTGTGGAAAAAAAGTCATTTAATTTCTCTGTAATTCAATTTCCTAACCATAGGAGATGGCAGTGCCTTTCTACTTCACTTAGTAGATGGTAGGACTTTGAAAAGGTATCTCTTACTGGCATTGGTACAGTGTCTGGGATGAACAGGTGCTCCTAAATACTGCTATTATTTCTAGATTAAATTGTATTTATGCCTGTTTTTCTAGTTTAGCCTCCAGCCTGCTACAGTCTGGAAATCACTACGGAAACTGTGGTAGTAAATGTGGTATTTTGCAACTGGTCTTCATACCACATAGGTTAAATCCTTTTCTAAAAAATCTATGTCACGGTGTATTTCCTATAGGCTTGCAGCATCTCTTGAAATGGACAGAAGTGTTCACTCTATTCAGATAAAAAGTTTCTATTTAAAGTGAAAAAACCTATCAATTGTGTATGAAAACAAGCACTGAAGGAAATTTTAGTTCTAGAATGAATGGAAAAAGATATGCTTTATTATTTAAGAGATGCTGTTTTTCAAGAAAAAAAAAACAACACTGAGAAGAAACACAAAATTATCATAGTATTTTGTATTCACTGCATCAGTTATTTCCCAAAGAAAGCCTATCAGTTAAAATGATGAATTTTAACCTTTACTGATTCTTCTAGAGAACATTCAATTTATATTCTTCAGGCACTTTGCTACTTGTTCACCATACTGATGCAAAATTATTGTTTTTGTAATATTTATAAAGATCTAGTTACAAGTTTTCAAGGACATATTTCATATTTTTTTTTAATCTAAACCGTCTAGTATAAGTTAAGATAGAAATGGAACAAAAAGGTAACATATGGTACAGTTATCTACTTTAATACATTAATATTTAAATACAGTATTATACTGAGTACAAGTCTGGTGGTCAATAGAAAATACAAAGGTCACGTTATCACAGAGTACAGAAAGCTTTAAGAGATGAATACCAATGGATAAACATTTCTGCATAGAATCCTTTCCTTTTTTTCATTGCTCCTATGAGATCAAATAATGTCCATATGAAATCAATGACTTCAAACTCCCTTTATGAAATCAATCCTGTAAACGTTGTTGGCAGTACTAAATTTGAAAAAACAAACAAACAAAAAACCCAAATGAGTTTGAATATAGGATGAAATCTGAGCTTTTCTTAATTTGTGTCTCAGATAATTTCTGTAGCCATGATGTCAGTTTTTCTTTAGGCACTCTGGGCTTCTGAGCATCATTCTTAAGAGAGCAGTAGTGTTACAAATTAGTACTGCAGCCTTCGACTACTGCTGCAGCGTCGCAGAGTTAGATGCTAACCTTGCTGTCTAGTGTAAGGGTGTGTTGGGCTGATAGGCCTGGGATACAAAGCTGCCAGCACATTTGAGGTGTGCTCAGAGGTGGTCAATAAGAGTGCCAGGAAAAAATGGGACATTTACTTGCCTGCTGTAAAGATCAGTTTCTTACTAAGGTTCAAAACTAAATTATTCAGAGATTTTTTTTCTTGTTTAATTTATTTGTATTTACTATTCAAAATTATGTTTATATTGCTTCAAAATTAGTGGGCCATGTGGATTCCCTCTCTATGGGGGTTTGGAACATTCCTGGAGAGCATCTGGGCAAGCAGAGAGATAGGGAAGTTCTGGGGATTGCCAAGGGTGAGAGGAGTAGGAGGAGGCAGTGACAACTTTCCTAGTTGAAAGACTGTTGAAGCCTGGATTTTCTGTGTTTTCACTCTCCTTCTCCCTTGATCACTCTAGGGAAAAGATCTAGATGGGTCCATCTCAAAGATCTGACTGATTTGAGGTCCTGCCAAAGCTCTTGTAGATATTCCAGTATAGCTGAAATACTCAGAATGTGTTTCAGGCTTTGCTATGAGTAATGTCTATTTTATGAATTTTGAATCTAATGATCTAGACACCTACCAATTTAGTGCTGTCAAAAGTTCAGTGTTAATACGCATGGCCTCTGGCAATAGCTTAGTTATAGTGGGGATATCACCAGTGGAAATGTTAGTCACCTCCTAAGTGGTATCAGAGATTTGCAAATGTAATTGGTACAAAACCTTCACATGTGGATACCTAAATTGGTAGTTGTAGCCTAAGGATGAGCTCCAATGGAAACCTTGTGTGCCAGTGTAGGTTATTCACTGTGTCCTGGGAACTGAATTTTGCTGGATCAGGCACCTAAGAATGGAATATACAAATTTCAGAGCACTGAGCGGGGAGATTTCAAGATCAGTTAACTAGAAACGATAAAAATAGGTGTCTAAACACCCTTTCCCTTCCAATTTGAGAACCTAACTGAGATACAATTGCCTGGATGTGGCTGAACCTTATTTAGGAGTCTGCTTCGCCACACAGTATCTTGGTGGTTAGTGATTGCCACAGAAGCTGGAGATCTGGAATAAAACCATTTCTCCTATTTCATAAAGTACTGCACTGAGCAGAGAAGAGTCAGACTTTCATTCTAGTCTATACTCCTTCCATACTCTTGTCATCACCGTAAGTTTTTTTTACCTAATGGCAGCTTAATGTAAACTGGGTAGGGAAGCCAGTACCCAGTTCCCCCTTCTGTTGCGTACTTCAAGCACTGTGCTGTATTGTTCTGCAGCTGTTATATGTGAAAGTGGGATTCCTGCTTGACACTCACCTTTTGAATTCACTTCAAGCTCTTCTGGAGAAAAACTTTGATTCAGTTCTTTCCTAAAGTTAGTCTGTATTAAGTTTGAGAATGTGATTTAGAATGAACAGCAGTTGATTTGACTATCAATCATTTAAATATTTTTTAACAAAAGTTACTGTGCATTTTTTCTACATTTTATTATTGTGCAGTGGGAAAAAAACCCCAAACTATCTGTGACAATGACAAGTGCATAGATCCATTTTAAGCTTGGCTAACTGACACAGGAAATTTTCTGTATCTGTAAGTAGATAACCAGCAACTTATTCATCCACATTAAGAATGAACAAGCAAATGAAATAAAAATTTCCCTGCAGAATTAAAAAAAAGTTCTCAGTTTGACAGAGGGGATGAAACTATAAGACAGTAACATTGAACATAGTGATTTTCTACTGCATTTACCTCAGGCAATAGCACAGTGATATTTAAACAAGATAGTAATTATATGAAAGATGTCAAATAAAAAACATTAAAAATTCAAATTTATATAAGAATTTGTGAAAAGAAAGAGATGTGTTTGTTCTCCTAATTTACATAAGTAGCTAACACAAATCCAAAGACAATTTTTTTCAAGATGTCATAAGAGTTGTGGGTTTAACTGGTATGTCTTGGGTAAAAATTGAGAGTTCTTAGATATAGATGTACATCAGTGTCTCCCGTTACATGTCAAAGTCAGTACACAGTAAGTCACTGTATTTCTAGGGAGATTTTTCGCCCTATATTTTTGCCAGCCTCGTAATTACTGAGAGGATGGCTGAAGAATGCCTTTTAATGCCTTGCATGTTCTACAGGGATGGTAGGTGAAGAATTATGCCATAGGAACACACCCCCTGCATTTCAGTATAGGACAAGACTTCAGCTTTTCTAAAGTACCCCATCTAAGATGTTTATACTGCAGGGGACAGATGGCTTGGATTAATGGTTTCGCCCTGCAAATTCACCCCTGTTGTACTATACTGCTTCTAGTGTAGACATACTTACTAATCCCTAAGTTTTCCATCCAGCTATTCTAAAATCATTAGATTTTCATGTATTGTTCATGGGATGCTACTGGTTTTGGATATTTTCTTAAAAAAAAATATTTTTTTTCTTCCTTTCTTAACCTGCTAAATTGGTGTCAGGTACAATTGAAGAAATAGGATATCTCAGTGACATCCAGGCAGTGACATATCAGAGCTGCCACCTGTTTGCATGTCTGAGGAGGGTTTTTTTCCTCAGGGCAATCTCTATTGCAATTCAGATCATTGTCTGATAACATCTGAAAATACTTTGTGAATAAAACCAACAAGGGTTCATTCCTTAGAGAAAAACTTTTGTTAGAAGGAAAAATACTAAGATCCAGAAACCTCATCGATGGCAATTTATTGCTATTCCATTGATGACCTTGGCATAAATGTCATGAACTCCAGAGCATTGGGAGGCATCACCAGTTCAATGGAAGATTTTGATATGTGAAAAAATGGATTACCTGGATGACTGTATTGTAGGAGAATAGAAGATACTTGTGTCAAGTGCAGTATCATTATCTTAGAGAGCAATAAACTGTGAGCTAAATCAGATGGGAGTGAAAAAAAGAAGTCAGAGCTGGCTGTAATAGTCTATCAGGGAACAACACTCCCTCATGAAGCAGCTCCCTCAAAAGGCAATTACAGCCCTAGTGTGTATCAGGTAAAATTACTTCAGCAGAAACAGTAGAAACAGAGAAATAATAATGTCTTCGTACAAGGAACTCGTAAGTTTGAAGTTTTAGTTTGTATTGAAATCTTCCAAACTGCTGAAAATATTCCTCTGTTCTAAGACTAGCACATTTTGTAGGGCTCCCTTTTCTGAGAAGCAGATGACATGGTGTCTTGGGAGACTTGTCAGAAAAAAAGCTTTTTGGGTCTGGTTCATTTCTATCCTTTTACTTCTAAGTTTTTTGCCAATATTTAGATAGTGTCTCCTCCAAAGCTCCTGCTGATGTGAAAAAGAATGGAATTCTTGCAGAGGAAGTGAGACTAGCTATGACTGAGGTGATGCCTTGCAATAGATTAACTAGTAACTGCTAAACTTAAAGGCGCATGTAAAGATTCTACAGTGTTGAAATAGAAAGACCAACATTCAAATTTAGATTAGTTTGAAGAAAACAACACTGAGTTTAATTTGGTGACATTTTTAATTTACACTATCTGAGAGAAAAAGTATTTGGAGAGATTGTGGGGGAAAAGGTGTTAACAAATGGGAAGTTTTAAGATCAAACATCCCATTGTTGAGATAGTGAAAACTTTGGTCTTCGATTCCTTTTGAGGAAGTGCAATCTCCCATGGAAATGCCAATGGAATTCCTCCATCAGGGTAAGAGGACTAAGAGGATAAATATTTGATCAGTAGATTGTTGAAGACAAATAAAAACTACAGGCCCTGTGCGTGAGTCAAAGCAATGATGAGGGAACCACTGATAGAAATAATCAGTATCCTGCTTTGCTTTCCAGCTGCTGGCCCTAATAATTTAAAACTGTGATTTTTATATATATATGCTGGTTACATGTTGGAGACAGCCACAAGAAATTAACTAGTGGTTAGTTTTTATGTCATTATTTGCGTATCTCTTTTCTCTTGGCTCTTTGACCAGAAAAACCCTGTATGCCAACTATAAGTAACAAAATACATAGTCAAAAATACATGGTTGAGAATTAATTACCAAATTAGAGATCTTATTTTTCATTTGTAAACAAAAGGCTTGGAGTCAAGAAGAATGAGTGTGGGAATTCCAGTAATGAAGATGCGTATAGTAGGAGTGACAATTTCCACCTACATGGCCTTGTCAGCCCTGGTACATTTAGAATATGGCATAATTCAGAGCTCATAATAAGATTTTTCGCCTATAGGTCTCTGGTCTGTCTAGCTTCTAGCCAGTATCAGGAGGTTAGGAGGTAACTGTGATGCATGAGATGAGTCATTTGCTGCTGAGATTTTTGAACCAAGGCTACTCATTAACCACACATATTGTTGGCAGTCTAAACTGTTCCTGTATCACAACCCAGAACTCTAGGAGATGGGAACTTTCACCTTGCCTAGCAGAACCTTCGCTGCTTCCCGCATACTCACTGTGGCATTCCTCACAAGCAGAATAAATTGTGCTTGCTTGGCACAGCATAGCCTTCAGGCCAGCATAAATTTTCAGTGTCTCAGAAACCTTTGGAGTCCTCTTGCCAAGAACATTTTATCTTTTTTAGAGATAGGGGATTTCCCCTCTTGTGAACAGGTCTTATTGTTCCCTGATTTTGGCCAGCAAGGTTTGTGAAGGGAATGTGTTGCAAAGAGCTGCAGCCTGTACACAAGTGGACAAGCAATAAAACTCTGCTTATTCCCACCCCAACAGCTGTCAACACTAGTAGAAGTTAGGCAGACACCTGCCCTAAGTGATTTTTTAGACTGAGTATTATGTTTCATGCAAACAATAGCCCATTGCTATAAAAGTTGGAAATAATTTTCACTGCTAACATCATGAATAGATGATGTGTTGCTTCTATTCAGTTTCTAAAAATATTTGCCCTTTTATGTCTCTTCGTATTTGCATTTCTTTCTCTTTCATCTCTTTATCACAGTGGGTTTTTTTTGTGGACCTTGTTTTGCCCTTCTTCCAAGAATTAAAAATTCAGAATGTAGTCCAGAGGAAGACAGGTTAAGTGAGCATTAGAAATACTGTAAAGAGATATTTTCAATCCAAGCGATTTAACATTTTTCAGCTTTGAAATTATATGAACATATATCTGCTAACAGTACATTGTTACACATGGAATGAACTAAAAGAATAAAAGAAACATTTTGTTTGGACTCAAACTGTGTGATCTTTAAGACATTCCACATTTTAATTTATTTTACTTTGTTCTAAAATTGTCTAATACATTATTTCACAAACATGAACATAAAGCTGTTATAGGAAGTTACTAATTACTCTATTCTGATAACCACATGGGGCCTTAATTAAAAAATGTAATCCATTGCAAAATGTACATGTATATAAAGAAAACAAAATTCAAATACATTGTCAGATAACTGGAATTTGTTACTTAAGCTAAAGGAAATAGATACACTTTCTAAAAAAATGCTCAGAAAGCATGATGTTTCTCAATGTTGCAGTTGTTCTTTGCTATCCAGCAGTGAAAACAATAATTATTATCAGTTCTTCATGTTCTTAGGGTTGGCATTGATATTTGTTTGCATGAAGAATGCAACCATGCAAAAGCACAGTAGCACTTTAGAGGAAGAGAGGCTGCCAAAGTCTCTGGTGACGCTTGCCAAAAAAACACTCACAGTAGGGTGTCTCTACTAGCTTTCTATCAGAGTGCATATAGGTCCTGCTCCTAAGGATAATCACCTGCTACTGAATAGAACTATTCATTGAGGCTGAGGGAGTGACTAAAACACAGTCTCAAGCCTTTCAAAATCGAAAAGTTGCCAATGCTCTCATTTTCTCAGGAGTCTCCTGATGCTTGGTTAACTTGGGCTTAGTGCCATGTTAACACTACTACCCAGCTTTGGAACTGGAGTCATCTTACAGCTAGCCAGCTAAAATTTGGGATAGGTTGCCATATGATTCTTTACATCTGTCTATGAAGTCGTGTCCTCAGTCTTTCAATGTATTAAAAAAAAAAAGTCTTCTGTCTTCTTGGCAAAAATGATAGCTCATGCTATCATCCTTCTTTTTCATTTTACGTGAGACAAGGTTAATTGAGCCCAAGAATGAAAATGGTATGGTGAATTCAGATATATGTCACTCAGCTGAGAGTAAGTAGCTGGTTCCCATGAATAAATTCTTGCTCTGATGTGAAAGAATTCAGATGAAAAGAGTGAGGTGCTGATTTTGAGAGCCTACACACCTTGGGGGAATATTCACTAAAGGGAATGAGTTTTAAAAGTGATGATAAATTGCACTTCCTGTCTTCTGAACTGTAAGCGGGCAGTTCAACTATTTGTCCAGTAAGTAGATTTTCAAATCTTGAAGCAATTCATGCCTCCTGTTCCCCCATGCAGCAATGGCCTTCATCACCAAGCTCTGTGACTTCCTGAGACATGAGCAACAAGCTGGTGAGGACAGCTGATGATAAATGTTTGCCTTTGCTCTTCCAACTAAGCCATTGTATCCAGAAAAGCCAAGTCACCATAGAAAGGGTTCCCCAACTGTCCTTGGAGTGAGACAGAAATTATATTCTTGCTCTATCTCAGAAGAGGTATGTACTTCCTATGCCATTTGGTTAGAAGGACAATAGTCCTGGGCGTAAAGACCTGAAAAAATATCAGATTTACCTTTCCTACGAAGTGCCGTAACAGCTAGGAGAGACTCACTCATAAACCTACTATCTCTTCTAATACCATGACTCCTGCTTCAGAGAGGTCCCACCTACACAGGTGGGTGGAACGTATGCTTTCCTGTGGCTACCATTAAGGTTACGGACAATGCTAGCTCAGGGCTAGTAATGGGCCTCCAGCTTCTGTGAAGAAGAGTTCTGAGCATTAAGCAGATGTGAAAAAAGACATAGCAATATTTTCAGACTTTTCCAGAGAAGCAGATAAGTCACTGACTTGCTAACTTCTGATTAACCTGGAATTTATCCGGGCAATGGATATATATCTTCAGTGGCCAGGTCTGAACAAGTATGGCCACATTAAGCAGCAGCAAACTTTAAGCCATGGAGGAAGACATTTTATAGATTTAGGTATTGTAAGGATTAGGCACTGCTGAAAAGAGATGACCTAGATAATGATCTGGGCTGTAGTCAAGTTTGGGCTTCTATATCCCAATTTAAACTGACCTTAAATGATCCCTAAATTCTCTTAGTTTCATTTTAGGCCTAAATCTTATGTGGGATTTGGCCCATAAGGTCTTTCTTGGATCTGGTTTGTGATGTTAGGCCCTCAAAAAGACATCTTTCCTCTGAGCTTTGAACAGATATTTTTTTTTCTCAACAAAAGTGTTACTGAATGAAAACATCTGTGATGATTTATATATTTTTATAGTAAACCCCTAATTCATTAGAAGCAGTATCTCCATTCAGAGGATTACTATATAAATATATGCATATAAATCTGGGAAAGGTAACTTTTTAAAGGGACAGACACTTTGGGGTTTAGAAGCATTTTTATTTGTAATGTTGTTTCCAGCTGTGATAAATAAAGGTTGGAATTGCAGTGGAAAATGTAGAAATCAAGACCTTGATACTGCACTGAATTCCAAGTGGGCAGGAGGTTTGCCAACACACGGTTCAGTGCCGGATCAGGGCCCTAAAATCAGAACTTACAAGGACTGACTTTTTTATTCTTCAGTGTTCAAATGGGCTGCTTAAAAAAAACTATAAATGCTTCATCTAGACAGCAGGGCACCATTTCAGGAACTGATTGCCCATTATAGTACTGACAATAAAATAGGAAAAATACCCTAAGGGAAAAGGAGCAGGGCCTTATGACTTTCCCATTGAACTCAATGTGAAACTTATAATTTCCTGCCCCCACTTTGCAGGATGCGTCAGTTTTCAGTGGCCGTTGCATTATGCTCCAAAGCCTCTTTCAAGGAAGTCCAAAATGAAGGGGCTTACTACAGTGGAAAACCAGAGAAAATCATGGCAGAAATCTGGGTTCCACTACAATAAATTTTTCTTACATATATATATACAAAATTTTTATTTTATATTTTATATATATACAAAAATATGCATATTTTTTCCTTTATATTGGCTTCCCTCTCCCCATAACTAATCAGCTAGAAGTAATACTCCTTTGATTTAAATTTTCTTGCTAGATTTTGAAAATGTGTTTGCCATACATGGAAGGAAAAAAATCACATTCATGTACAGCCTCATACATTCTCCTTTCCTGCATCAGAGCCAAGAAACCAGTATACATCCCCCTCCTCCCTACACTGTATCTCCTCCATGAAACTTTCAGCAGTCTGTGGTAGCAGAGAGCACCTGTCTGGATAATGCGAAGGGATAAGGGAGTATGTTAAACAAGGGCAGAGGGAATTGGGGAGGGTTGCAGGAGACACACAGCTAATTGAAGCAAAGCATTTTATTAATCTAGAGTGCTTTCTCCAGGCATGCCTGAAATCTAAATAATGATACCGAACTTCAAAGGCCTTATTCTCTATTCCTTGTGCACTCACTACTCCTGTTTAAGTCAATAGAACTTCTAAGTAGAGAAAAATGCAGAATCATACTGTGAATAAGCTGTAAGAATCAATTAGTAAAAAAATCTTACAATGTTTACAAGAAAAAAAACCAAACCAACCCAAAACACCTTTATCTGGTCAATTCTTTCCTGTCTATTAGTAGCATGAGTAGCTTGAACATCAAGGTATGTGATTCTGATCCTTTGCAGAATCCTCTAAAATCCTGCATCTCTTTGAGTCTTCATTGTTTTCCAAATTATTTATTCTGCTGATCTATTCTGATGCCATTGGACACTGCACATACATGGCACATCAAGGATTGTGTAGAGCCTTACTACAAAGTTGCGCAGCTTCTCAGGTGGGCACTGGGATTTGGCTTGTGCATTTTAAAACTCTTCTGTTGTTTCAGCGCCTTTGCATATTGAATTATGTTAATTTCACTAAGTAAACATTAATTACTTGATGGTTTCATAGCGCTTTGAAGCTGTAAGGTATTCTGAAAGTGATCATTATTAATTCTGTACTGCTGTTATTTTGTCTTTATTTTTTAAAAGGCAAAGAACCACTCACCCTCTTCCTTAAAGGAGTTCACTTACACAGAGGCAGGACCCAGTTCTCCATCTGCCTCTTCAAGCTGTGTGCGTAAGGATGTCATTTACTGTGACAGGGGACATGGCGGGAAACACTTTTGCACAAAAAGCCCACTTACTGTTACCTCCAGAACCCCAAGTCCAAGGCATTTCTCATTTTTGCCTTCCACTAGCAAAATCATCAAAACAGGCATCTGACCACTCAGCTCTCTGAACAGTGGAGGAAATGTGCTTATCTACTTTCACACATAATGTCATGTGTGAGGTAGGATTTAATCGCTGAGTATGCTATGGGAGAGACTGAAGTTGCTAAGTGTCTTCGTTGATCGCATTTAAATATTAAAATTCACATGAAATTTTGGGGGTTCATTTGAATTTAAAAATTTCTGTGGCAGATTGTTTTCTAAACCTTTTCTGTTATTAAAGAAGCTTAGTTAGCCTGCTGAGGTTGGCATAAAACATTATTAATAATTGGCTGGTTGATATGTTTTAATAAGAAAAGTATTTCACAGAGAAATGGGAGTTCATCCAAATCGATAGAATTTGTGAGAAAATGTCTATTTTAATTAAATTGATTAGATTTCATGATCACAGCATACAGCAGAAGAAAGCTACTCTCAAGATTTATTTGCTTTCTGTTATAACTAAACCAAATGAAAACATAATTGTTTTCTGTATGAATTAATGTACCGGGTGCTGGGGTGCTGGCAGCAAGGGCTGAGGGGCCTCTATGAGGCGGCTGGGGGTGCCTCAGGCCGGGCACGGCTGGTTCCAGCCGGCTCCGGCCCACCCACTGCAGGGCACGGCCCTGGCCACCAGGCTGCTGTCTCAGGGAAAACAAGTTTAAGGGTAAAACATGTTCCACAGCATCTATGCGAAAGGGGTGAGAGCACGAGAGGCCCATCCCCGCAGCCGCCATGGCAGGCAGGAGGGGCAGGGGGCTCCAGGCCCGGAGCAGAGGTTCCCCCCAGCCCGCGGTGAAGCCCACGCTGAGGCAGGCTGTCCCCCTCAGCCCGGGGAGGCCCACGGAGGAGCAGATCCCCACCGGCAGCCCCTGGAGGCCCCACGCCGGAGCAGGTGGGTGCCCGAGGGAGGCTGTGACCCGTGGGCAGCCCACGCTGGAGCAGGGGAATAGTGTGAGGAGGAAGGAGCAGCAAGGAGGAGCTGCTGCAGCCTGACCCCAGCCCCCAGCCCCATCCTCCTGCACTGCTCAGTGTGGGGAGGAGGTAGGGGAGTCAGGAGCAAAGCAGTGAAGTTGAGCCAGAGAAAAAAGGGGGGTGGATGGAAAGAGATATATTTTTGGTTTTGTTTCTGATTATACTACTTTATTTTTGATTTGGAGTCAATTAAATTAATCTTCCCCAAGTGAAGTCTGTTTTGTCTGTGATGGCAATTAGTGAATGACCTTCTTGTCTTCATCTCAACCCACAAGCTTTTTCATCTTATTTTCTCCCCCATTCTGCTGAGGAGGGGAAGTGGGAGAGCGGCTGGTGGGCACCTAGCAGCCAGTCAAGGTCAGCCCACCACAATGAAGCTTTACATTTATGTCTAACAAAAATATTGGGAATTTTTACCATGAAATTTTCTGGAGAAATTTTCATGAGTGCTAGTCACACCTAAGTTTTGTTCTTTACTTAAAATCTTTTCTGTAAATGTTGTCATAGAAGGTAAAAGCTAAATCAGCCGCTGCCCCCCACCTCCAAATATCTTTTCCTCAGTGTTCTCTAAACAGCATGATAGTAAGTACCCATGTGCCTGCACTTGGGGGGCTTAACTCTGTTTTCAGAAATCTGTTGACTCCTTCAAGTTAGAGGGCAGAGAATCACCTCTCCAGTCTTCTAATTTCAATAGTTTTTCTATATGCTGTTTCAAAGGCTGAAAATAAATAAGACATAGATAAATACATGGGGAAAAATTAAATATATATAAATAAATAATATTTTCCCTTTGCTCTTTTATCTCTGGAGACAAAAGAGCAGCTATTATTTCACTACCCTGACTTTCCTTAGTGTAAAACACACTGGAAAGATGTTGGAAACTATTTCTTTAACAAATGCTCTTCAGTGCTCTTCTCTGCACCCTTTTTTTCTCAAGGGACATGAGAGAAGTAAAGAATAAGAAGCTGCTAATGCTAAGTATATGAAATATTTCTGTAAGCAAAACATCTTAGAGTAGTACAGTAGTAGTATTTGTTAGCTGGAAGGGCAATGTGGAAGGGAGAGACTACAACAGTCCCCCCCAGACAGGTATATGTTATTCTATTAGTGCAGTTCATATTGTATGGTTGGTGCTTTTTGGGTACAAGCTGACCAACCATTCTTAAATAGTAATTAATATAATTTTAAATTATTTTTTTAAAAAAATTAATATTTTGCTTATTTTATTAATAATCCCATGAATCTAAGGAGTCAGTTTCAATGGATGAAGTTAGACACATGCTTAGGAGTCTGCTCCAACTGAAGCTTGTTTAATAAAAAAGACACCTTTATCTAAAGGTAATTTCAGCACTACTAATGGACATTTATTGTTATCAGGTGGAGGAAAAATGGGAAGGAGGAAGGGAACAAATGATCGTTACATGATAATTACACAGAATACAGAAGGAGTACCAGCAGGGGTGAGATGGAGTTAATGATACACATGGAAGCAGCTGGTGCATCCAAAACATTTTGGCTGATGTGTTCCCAGGCTATGGGGAGTAAGTTGGAGAAGACTTATGCTGGGAAAGAAGCTCCATCATAAAAAAGTTGCCCCTGTAGGTGAAATGCATGAGCAGAAGCTGGTGTACTGAAGAGATGTACTTGAGATCAACAGTAGGATTTTTTTGAGGTGTTTGGAGTTTTCCTCATGCAGCAGTGGGTCACAAAAATTGAGGGCAAGGCTGCTGAGGTATGGTGCCGGGGGATAAAATGGTGTGAGATTTTCACCAGGCTGGAAAATTCTCGACATCTTTCAGGGCCAGTGAGAATTTGAAATAAATTCAATGCTGTTATTGGGCTGAAAGATGCACAGCAGAAAAAAAAAATAATCAGGGTATAACACTGTTCCATTCCATTGAAATTTCTCTGGTTTTGCTAATGTTTGCTTAATGTGTACTAGCACAGTAGATGCATTGCAGAGTAACCATTACTTCAATTATGAGACATAATAGAAAGTCACTGAAAGATTTTTTAATTATATTTTTGTTAGTATTTAGATATATAAAGAAGTAATGCTTTTACAGTTACTTTTTGCACATCAGACTAAATTACAGTAAGAAGATAACTAATTAAAGCAGGCTGACGGTCTGTTGATTTTGCTGTGCATTTTTCCATTAGTTTTTCTCATTGAGTTCCTGCCCAGATCTTTTCTTTCACAGATTACCAGCTGGAAACAATGGTCTGCTTGGGGAGAGCAGAAAGAAGCTAGACAGCAAAAAGGGTGAGGAGATTTAAATGCATTCAGTGATATGTAGGTACCTTAGTCCATATTCACAATTCTTTAAATCCCTGCAAAGCTGCTTCTCAGGTTCTTTGAGTAGCTGGAGATGTGTATATTCTGGGCATCAGCAATGAATGTATTGATACACATACAGCCTTCTATGATGGAATAACTGGTTGGGTAGATGAGGGGAAAGCAGTGGGTGTTGTCTACCTTGACTTCAGCAGAGCTTTTGACACTGTCTCCCCTAACACCCTCACAGGTAAGCTCAGGCAGTGTGGGTTAGATGCGTGGATAGTGAGGTGGACAGAGACCTGGCTGAATGGCAGAGCTCAGAGGGTTGTGATCAGTGGCACAAAGTCTAGATGGAGGCCTGTAGGTAGCGGTGTTCCCTGGGAGTCAGTACTGGGTCCAGTCCTGTTCAACTTAGGCTGGAGAGCTGGGCAGAGGGGAACCTCAGGTTTAACTAAAGGCAAGTGTAAGGTCCTGTACACAGGGAAGAACAACGCCATGCACCAGCACAGGCTGGGGGATGACCTGCTGGAAGGCAGCTCTGCAGAGAAGGACCTGGCAATTCAGGTGGACATCAAATTCCCCATGAGCCAGCAGTTTGCCCTGGTGGCCAAGAAGGCCAGTGGGATCCTGGGGTGCATTAGGAGGTGCACGGCCAGCAGGTGGATGGAGATTCTCCTCCCCCTTTACTCTACTCTGGTGAGGCTGCATCTGGAGTGCCTGTCCAGTTCTGGGCTCCCCAGTTCAAGAGAAACAGGGAACTACTGGAGAGTGTCCAGCAGAGGGCTATGAAGATTATTAGGGGACTGGAGCATCTCTGAGAAAAGGCTGAGAGAGCTGGGCCTGTTTAGCCTGGGAGAGAGAAAAGCGAGGGCGGATCTTCCCAATGCATGCAAATATCGTAAGGGCGAGTCTCAATCAGATGGAGCCAGGCTCTTTTCAGTAGTGCCAAGCAACAGAACAAGAGGCAATGAGCACAAACTGAAACAGAGGAAGTTCCATTTGAGTATGAGGAAAAACATCTTTACTTTGAATGTGACAGAGCACTGGACCAGGCTGCCTAGAGAAGTTGTGGAGTCTCCTTCTCTGGAGACACTCAAAACCTGCCTGGACGCAATTCTGCACAACCTGCTGTAGGTGAACCTGCTTTAGCAGAGGAGTTGGCCTAGATGATCAGAGGTCCCTTCTAAGCCTGACCATTCTTTGATTCTGTGATGCCAAGGTTGGGGCTGAACTTGCTTGTGATTAGGGTTTTGATCCAGAAGCAAGAAGTTTGGCATGCAAAATCCTTTTAGAGTCTCAGTCAAGAAGTGAGAAGATGACAGTATGCCCTAGTACCAGCCTGGGTAAATTGACTCACAAACAAGTGGTCTCCAGTTATTCTCCAATTAGTGCTGAATATGAGATACAGACACTGTGTCTGGAACTGTCTGGGACTTCTCAACCCACAGACAAACATCCTAGACACTTGGATGCAGAACCATACTCTATTCCAAAATATTTTGTACTCTACATTCTATGGAAAGATGAAGAATACATCTTTCAGAAAGTGTATTAAAGAATCCATATTAGAGAATTCTGTTATATTTTCTTCTGTTTGAGCTTCTGAATCTATAAAATATTTAATCTAGTAATCCTTTTCTGTGGCATATCTTTTTTAATTAATTTTGAGTTATGCACATTTCCTGAGATTAAGAGTGCTATAGAAAACATTTATTTATGCATTTTCCCAACTCAAGCCCTGAGAGAGAGGTGCTCTGCATTTTTCCAGAACGTGTTGAAACAATATATAACCAAAAGAGAATTTGACCCCCTGGAGTTTCTATGAGCCATTTTAATGGTTCACTCATCTGTTTGAGCAAACAGCCAATTTTCCAAGCTTTGTTAAGTTTCTTTGCTGTAGAATTTATATACTGTTACAGATAGAGTAGCAGGTTCCTTAATCTTTTCACAGCAAATAAGTAGCTCTTTTTAGAAAGATAAAATTGTAATAGCTTGATATTTTCAGAGGAATACCAAATTTACTTGCTTAACTAGCAGCAAACACTTGAGTTTAAATTACTGGGATTTCTACAATTGAAGGTAATGGCAAGATCAATCATGATAGTTGAATATGAGAATTTATAAGGCATGTTTGAAGTCCTACACAGAAATATTGTGTACTGACAAATACTATCACTAAAGAGAAACTACACACAGGAAACAAAGTACTCTTTAAGGGATAGTGTTTAAATTATTTTATTTTGTGATAAAAATATAAAAAGTTACCATTAAATTATTAGTATTTCAGCTTGCTTGAATGTCTTTCCTGTTTATGATTAGAGCTGCTGTGAAAAGGAATTCTAGATGATAAAAAACATTTGTCCTTTTTTTATAAGGAATTCTTAATTTTAAACAGGTTTTTAATTCTAACTAGTGTTGAAAAAAAAAAACCCCACAAAAAGCCCCAAACCAACCCATCCGGGATTTGATGTCATCTTTGTTATGTTTTGTCACATCAGTGGTAAATATTTTACTTTTTTCTTGTACCTTTTAGTACTTTTTCCTTACAAGCGCCAAATTTTATTGATAGTCATCTGTAGCTGAAAAATATGAGCAGAAGCTTTTACTTTCTTTGGCCATGCCTATCATCTCACTGCATAGGATCCCCAGACAGTTTTCAAAGGGAAACAGTATGACTTCATAGATGAGTCCGTAAGACTATTTGTCATACATTGCTGTTAAGTGTTGAACTACTTGATCAAGTTAGTTTTCTCATTAGCAATATTTTTTATATAAAGAAGTCTTCCCCACATCCACCACTACATTGTTTGAATTAATTTAGTCTATTCCTTTTCCATTCTGTTTTGTATCAGCTCTTCATGGTTACTGATTTATTTCTGCTTTTGCTCTTTTACTTAATTTACCTTACTCTTCCCACTGCTCGTCAGAAAAGGCAACACTATATTTTTAGTAATGTTTATGTCTGTGTTTAAGTGTTACTGTTTATTGTGTTTATCATAATAGTGGTTGGAAGATAATCTTCCGTAAACTTCCCATTCTAAACTTGCTAAACTTCCTGATACTTTGACAAGTGTAATTTTTCATGGATAATTGTTGAATGACCATGTCTGGATGTGACGTGCTGTGTATCAAGTTCTGTATATTACCTAACACAATGAAGCTTTTATTGTAAATGTAAAGAAAAGTAACTCCGAAAGCACTTGGCATCACCAGGAAGTCATATTATAATCTGGTGGCACTTGTATGAATTTTCCCATAAAACATAGGTTCAAAGTGATGTTGAGAATGACTGCATAATGAGACATCAGGTACTGTGACTTTATATTTCTTGGTAATTAAGTGTTGCATAGCATAGATTTTCTCTGTAGCCAAAGTTCATATGGGACAATTTGATTTCTATTGCTGCATCAAGAAGGAATATGTACTCTAAATTATAATGCCTGTAAATAATCCACCATCTGAATTTATTGTGGTGGAAAACTAGTCATCTGAGCCATATAGTGTAAAGAAAATAGTAAAGAGGGATGATTCTTTTAATTTACCTTTACAACCTACAACTAAGCTATTTTTGTCAGCTTTTTTTTTATTAGTGGAGAGAAACACACCCTTATTTGTGATTCATATAACCCTAAAGTGGATATCTATAGTTGGTTACACAAATTCCATCTCTAGTGCCTATTGATCTCCATTGAATATAAAAAAAAAAAGTGACTAGTAAATATGCAGATGTCTTTCAGACCTCTAAAGTTATGTGAAATGTCTCCTGACCACTTACTTACATGCTGTGATATAAATATATTATGTTACTGATTTTTTTTTTTTTTTATTGCTGGTTATTGTCAGCTTTTGCAATACTTCTGTGCAAAATGTATATCCATTATATTCTGTACTTTATAAGGCTACATGGCAGAACTATTTGGTCTTCCCACTAAAACAGTTATTTTTATAGCTCAGTCATTTCAGTTGGTAAAATATATTCCAAAAATATATAGTTTGGACTTGCCATAGTTTGTCTTATTTTCTGTTACAAAATACAAACTATAAAAATAAAATTTGTCAACATCAAAATATTTTTGGCAGTGTAGTGAATACTAAGAAAATACTAATCTCATGTAAAAGTAAATAATTTAAAAGCTGGATGAAGAGCAAATATAGATTTAAGAAACTGCTCATTAATAGAAAAATACAAGAAAAAAGATATTTTGGATATCATTTCTTTTCAGCAGGGATTGCAACATTATGAGAACTGTTTGTTAATGATCATCTATAAAAAGAACAACCTTACTTTGAAAGCATTGAAACAAAATTAAAAATATGATTTTTCTGAAGTTTTCTGGCATATCACAGTATATTTGCTTTTTCAGCAGCCTGCTGTCACCAATTTCTTTTTAAGACTTTGTTTTCTTTAGAATCACATTTACTTTTTTGTTCTATAGCTCTCTTTCTCCTTGTTTCCCAACTTCTCTAAGTTTCACTGAATCGCAGAATCAGAGTGAACAAAAAGAATTACCCTGTTCTGTCTCAGCTGAGACAGTATCTGCAGTTGGCATTACAAATGTGAGAGTGAAGCTTGTAAAGAGAAATTGTTTCTGTTTCCTTTATAAATAACAAGCAAGCTCACCAGTGGAAATAAAATCTTTAGGAGGAAAGTACAATTTTTACCCAAGCTTATTCAATTGCAATACTTTTCAGTACCTTTCTATTATATTTGTGCCAATATCTTAAGTCATAAATCTTGACATCTGCTTTATTTAAATGGAAATTCTTCAGTAGGGAATGAATATAAAATAATTTTAAAAAAGGAAGCGACAATAACTACAAAATTAACAGAACTGTAACTAACGACTGTTTTCTCTAAACCCTTTTTTCTTTACCAGACTTTCAGAGTTCCAAGTGGGAAAAAAATTAGGCCTTAGGTGTTTGTTTGAAATCAATGGAACTTATCGTGGGTAATTAGAGAAACCTCTCTATTGCCAAGAAAAAAAATAATAATAATATTTGGTATTTGCAAAGAAAAATCAAGATATGTATTTTAAGCACATATTTCAGTGCTGCTTGTGAGTTATTAACCAGGTATGGTCAGAAAATATCTGATCAATGAGTAGTTAATGTACATTAAATAAGACATGAAATACACATATTAATGAGGGAGAAGTGTTTTTAACTTTCCTTGTTGCAGTGCTTTTTGTTACCAGGCTACCCTGTCTTCCAGTCCTGATAAAAATAAGCAAGGTAAAGCAAGTAGTAAAGGCCTCAGTATAAAACAGTAACTTCAACTGCAGTTATAATGCAATATCAGTGTTTTCTATCATTTTGGCCACAACAAATCCATGGGGTTTTGTTACAATTTCAGAATGATTGATCAAAGAAGAATTTACCAGAAGCATTAAGCCATATCTAATCAACAAGGCACTAATTTTATTGTAACTCTGTGCTGGCACCAAACCCAATATGATCTCAGAATATAGGATTATATGTATTGAACTATATTGACATGTACTCCAAAATTATGAAGAAATTATGGTGATTTATTTAATTAAAAGGATAGGTGTATTTTGATTTTGTCCTTTCTTTTACATTTTGATTTATCTTCTGTTATTTTCACATCTACCCAGTCTTTAATTCAAAACCTCAAAACCAAAAAGCCGTATTGGAGCATAGAAATAACACTGGTTGTGAATCTATATTTATTGTTGCACACAGAAAGTATTTTTATTAACAATACTGTTAGAATTCAGAGGAGGGTTTTTTATGATTTGTTAGTTGTCTTGTACAGATGATTGGTGCATAAATAAAACTTGTTTTCTAATTGAGATCTAAAACTCAAACTGAGATTTGAAATTAATTTTGTTAGGACCAGTGGCACTTCCTGCTGGACAAATTTTTTCTCAGTTATTTTTTCATTGTTTTCCTCACAGTGTAGCTATGTATGTTAGCAGCCTGAATTAAATGGCTTATTCATGTAGAAATGCAGTAGAGTTTGACCTTGAAATGGGATCTTAGATCACAATGACCTAAGGTTGCATCAGTAGGTTGCTGATGACCTACACATAGAAAAAAATCATGGCATGTTGAGGTAAAAAAAGGAAAGGAAAATGTAGAGGCAAAGTAAAGTGAAATGAAGGAAACAGAGAAGAGAACGTTCTTTATTAGCTGTATGAACTCTGCAGGAACAGTCATAGGAAACCACTTTTTCCTTAAATATGTCATTACACTTAAATGTTACATTATTATTTAATGTCTTTTTTTTTAGCTATACATTCCACATTGCTTATTTTCTAAACCTCTGAGAATGGAGCAATAGGACTACACTTAAACCAGCTGTAGTTCCAGTTAAAACAGAAAATAACCTCCAGATTAATTCAGTTTTAGAAAATTTTCATAGATGACAATTGAGTAAACACACAGGAAAAAAAAATTATCCCATATTAATGGAACCTCCCCACATTTATATTTCTTACTTTTGCTGTGGAGAGGGTGTTTACTTTTCAGGACATGGCCCTTACACTATCATTGGTACATCATGTTTTACTGGGAGTGCAAATATTATCACCCTATAAGCTTAGTTGCATTTGCATGCCCATGTTGTATTGTAAAGTGACATTTAGCAACATTTACTTTTTTGGCTGCCATTTCCTCATCTTGCATAATGCATTTTTCTTACATTAGAAGCTGAGGCACAGGAAAATTTTAAAGTTTGAGTGCACCTGTGGGATGACAGTGTGATAGACATCTGTGAAATAAATGCAGACGTACGGTGAGCAGGTTCAGCTGCAACCCCCTAAATGACATTTTATAGTATGGCAGTCTTAAATGGTAGAATGTTGAACAATTGCAAAAAACCCACACCATTACATCATGTAAAACTGTAGTACAAGGGGAAAAATTACAACAGTGTACAAAGCTGCAGCTGATCCTACTTGCCATATGGTATGTCACTCACTGTAACAACACTTACATTCCCTCAGTAAGTGCCCTTAAATATCAGGGAGCAAATAAGGCAGTACACAGATTGCAAAAGGAATTTGTAATAATATACATTATGAACTTTGTACTTTGAGGAATCGTTCTACTCTTACATTAACAGAATACCATTTAAAAATGCATATATCTTAGAATATTCATTCCCAGAGGTAAATAATTTAAAATCTGCTTGTGCAAATGGTTAAAAGCAAGGCTTCATTACTCACTCTAAAACAAACAAACAAACCCAAAACCCCCAAACCCACCAAACTGTGAACAAAAAACTGCTATAATTTCTCTCCCCACCCCCCTTTCAGGATGCTGTGATTTTCACACAAGTGCAGTTTTTGTATATTTATGTATTTTTTCAATGTATTCTGTTCCAAGTGAACCTGATGAGAAACCAGCTAGCTCAACTTTGTTTTAAGGATGATAATTTGCTTTTTATCGCAGATGTATGGTAAACTATTTAACTGTTCATTATTTCTCACAATGCAAAATCTAGAGAGCATTCACACGAGTTTCATGCAGCAGTTTTGAAATAAACAAAGGAAGTACTTTGCCATATCATGCCTATAATTAAATTGTGGAACTCATTGCCACAAGATGTTGCAGAATCCAAAAGTGTAATTAGATTCTTAAAAAGACTGAGGACATGCCCATCTTCTCTACTGAACACAGAAGTCTGGAGCCTTCATCTCAGGAGGTCCCTCAGACTCTTACTGCTGCAAGAGCGTGCCAGGAGAAAGGATCACTCTAGGCATGTTTGTTCCTCATATTCATGTCTGGTGAAGGAAGAATGTTGGAACAGATAAATCCTTGTCCTGATGTGATCTGCTATTTTATGGAAGTATTTACATTGGACTGAATTCAGATCCAGCAGTGTGTTAGCAATTTGCTATGTCTTCCACTGGATACTGAAACATGGGAAAAACAACAAAAAACCATTTACTAAGTCTGGATTCGGGTTTCATTTGGTTTTTTCCCTCACCCCCACCCCACCCACCCCGGCACCCCCTGGAAAAATACAAAAGAAAACTGATTGTGAGGTAAACACGAATCATTACATTATATATTCTTTTCAGAATGGGTGAGGTTTTAGAGATAAACAAGTAACTTTCTATTCTAACAGCCTATAAGGGAGAAATCAAGTCCTTTATTCATTAGGTGAATGAAGAATTGTTTTGACATTGGTTTCTGATTTTAATATCTTCTTCATGTATCTTGCAGTTCATTTGTGTGCTGGAACCATCCCTGTCCTATGGGATGGTGAACAGACGACTGGAAGATAAATATATTTTTTTACCATTTGCAGTTTCTAAGATCTTCTTTCCTGACAGGAAAGTAAGTATTTTTTTCACCAGTTACTTTGTAGAAAGTCAACACTTCTCCTAATTTTATTGGTAGGGTTTCTGGCTGTACTCAAGCAAAAATCTTATTGGTTTACCTGTGAAAATTTTAAGCACCTTTGTGATTTAGCTACTGTGGCAAATCAGTTAAAATGTACTACTAAGAAAAATTCTGCACTGACAGAGAAAAAAGCAACTTGACTATACAAGTTTCTTCTATTTCTAAATTCTACAGAATGATTATTCTCTAGGTGTCACTTGAGGAAGCAAAAGTGGGTTGAGATTAGGATCTGAGATCTTACAAGGTCTTACAGAGTGAGATGTGGTCAGTACACATGACATCACTTCTGAGGTGGTTCCTATAGTGTGATGTCCACTTTATTTTCTTTTCAGCTCTTTGGTAGATTTTTCTTTTTTAACTTTCCAAGCTAATGGAGTATACAGCAATAAAAAGTAACTCCAGTGTGGGAGATGTGGTAAGACTTCCTTGCTATTTTTCCAGCAACTTTGACCTTACGCACGAGTCAGGACATTGTTTTTTCTACTGACTGACAGATCTAATTCTTTATGAGACTTTAGTCAGTAAACGTCCTAATACTTCTGCTTACACTTTTCATATACCAACTCATTGTGTGGCTTATGGGAACTTCACTTATCTAAACTTTCTCTCACAGCTTTTGTGACCTGAGAGTTTTCTCTGATCAGTCTGTAGGATTGTGTGTTTCTACAAGCTATTTCCTCTGAAATGACAGGTCTTTTCTGCCAACGTTTCTGTCATCACTACTAACGCACAATGTTGGAGAATGCCCTTCTGATTTTTCCTGTTGCCCTTTTCCACAGTTTACTGCAGTATCATTTGTTGCTTCTCTCTGTTCTTCCTCAGTAATGCACTGACTGAGCCAGGGCAAGTGACCTAATGGTTTCATCATCTGGGATTGCAGACCTGTCTTTTCAGTCATGGTACTTGCTATCTGGGGATCAGGGTCAATATCAGTCCTTGGCAGAGTTTTTACGTTTCAGGGTACTATCTCATCTGCGTGACTTACTGATAGTTTCTCAGGAGCTGACAAGAGTGAGCTTCAAGTACATTTTCTTCAGCTGTAACATTGGAAGAAAATGTTAGTTGGAGCAAGCAGATTATCTAAACAGAGCCTGATGAGTCTGTGTCCCTGCTCATTGATCTTTCTTAATCCATGTTTGCTTAATTCATTCTAATCCACGACCTTTGCTCCCACTTTAGCTTTGCAGTGCCCCACTTTCAGCAGCACGTCCTGCCTCAGCAGTGTCAGTGTGTTAAACTCCAGGATATTATCATCTTTGGCTGTTGTCAAAAAGAGGGGACCTGGACAATGGTCAGGTTAACTGGCAGGTTTTACAGCAGATTAGAACAATAACTGCTGTAAAAGGATTATATCTCTTGAAGATTAGAGTTCTGTCCCTATATAGGAGTGCCAATGCTTTCTTGTTTTTTAAACACAGTCTTTGAAATTATGAAATAAATAGCAATTGAATGGTGGAACACAGCTTATGTGTCAGTGATTGTATTTTAGTGTCATACAGTATTTTTGTGATGAGTGAGAAATTCAGCTCACAGGTTGTAACAGTGAAGTTTGTGAAATGTATAGTGAGAGCTGGGTGCTTTTATGTCGTGATAGTATTATTTTCCTGAAAAATTAGAAGACAGAGATATTTAACTGTATTTTTTCTAGGTTCCACCAATTAACACAAAGTAGCTTTTCCATTATAAGGCTTCTCTCATATTAGGACATAGCAATAAAAGATTGAGTGATACTATATAAAAGCTTTTCAGCTGACATTTCACCTTGGAAGTGCAGATAATTTTCACTCCAGAGTGTCATTGTGCATCAGTATATACAGACTACTTGTAAACAGAAAAGTTTTATCTTTTTTTAATTTGATAGACATGCTTTATAGCCTTTAACAGACATTTGAGGGACACACCTTGGAAAATTATTTATAAATTATATATTCTTCTGTCTTCATTTGCACAGTGTATCATATACAAAATGATTGTGCGGCTTTCACTCTCTCCAGCATACTTTAAACAGGTATAAATTATCATATGTATCTTTAAGCACAATGAACTTACTTGGAATGAGACTGGGCAAACATAAATTGAAATGGACAATTAGAAGAAACACAGGTAGAATTGGAACAAAGGAGCAACAGAAGGAGATAAAAATGTTAGACAAACAGTTGTGAAAAGTTACATGCAATGACTCTGCAAGCCCTGGGGTCCTTACACAGCAACTTGAACACATAGTACTTCATGTAGCAAATAGAAAATGACACTTGCCAGAATCTGACCTTGCCAGAATTATCTGAGTAATATTTCTAGTATGATCGAACAACTTTCTCATTATTTCAGGCAGTAAGAGGTTTTCCAGAAAGCTCTGTCTACTAGTTCTTATTATACCCTGTTTTTATAAATGGAGAGAGAGGTGTATTAGGAAATAGCAGTGCACTTAGGTTTTAACCTTTTTATCTAGGTTCTTGTTTGATCTACACTACATGGGTGTCTGAGCAGTTTCCAAATGTGAGTTCCTTTACTTTTCCAGGGAAACACAATTATTGTTGAAAGAGAAAACTGAGGCATAAAGAAACTGAAAGTAAGATCTTTAAAGGAATTCAAGCATGTAGAAAACAAACTGGGCAGAACTGAGATGTTTCATTCTCAGAAAATGACAGGATCGCATGAACTGAAGTTTTCTCCATTTAAGATTATTTTTTTTAATGTAATATCCTGTTACTTCACATGCCAAGGAGATTCACCATCTTGGTTGTTCTGAATATATAGCATATCTCTTCTGCCCAAGGTTTATGGCTAACATTTAGTCCAGCACAGATCAAAGCAGTCACAGGTGTAGATACTTTTGTGCTGCATCCTAATGGTTAAATTACCTTTCCAAGAAGCAATTCCTCTGTCATGTTAGCCTAGAGGACCCCTAACCCTGTCTCTCAGAACAGGAGGAGTCAGGTGATGAATGTGGGGGTCCCTTGCCATTAAGCCTTTTGTCTATTTTGTACTCAAGAACAGAAGCATCGTGGGACCAGAAGAAAAGTAAGGAAGATGAAATCTGGGCATGCATTCTTATTTCTATCATCCTAGGCACTGTGAGGACAAGCCTGGCTTTTAGCTTCTTTTCCCAGGACTGCTTCAGCATTCAATCCATTGAGATCTAATGTAAAATTCATAAAACCTCCAAGATCGGGTTTTATAATTACCGTCTCTCAGGTCTATGCTCTGGCCTTTAAACTGCAATATAAGATTTCCCCTTGCTTCATTTCCTTCTCCCATGGTCCTTGAAATCTTGGCTACATGTTGACCATATCTCAGCTGCTGATGTATTGGGTTCCCTTTCTCATTTTGCATCCCCACACACTCTGTAATCTGAAAGGTATATGCCTAACAGGTAGGATCTGTATTGCCTGGATAATAGTATGAACCCTCTTCTCCATTTCCTTCTGTAGCTGCTGCCTCACCTCCTGACTGGGTTTTTTTGTTTGTTTTTGCTTTGGTTTTTGATGGGTTTTTTTTCTTGGAACAATTGTCTTTGCCTTGAATTGTGTGATGTTACAACCCCTGAGAGGTAAAGAGAAGCAAAAGTGGGAGTTGTAGCCCATAATCACCTCACTTAGGTACCAAACTATCTATAGATACCTAAGACAAAGGACTTTTGCTTAATAATTAAGACTGGAATTGCCTCAGGCTTCTCTATAGTTAGCACAGCAAAGCAGCCTTCTCCAGAGACAATTTCTCTCTCTGGAGAGAGTAAGTGTCCAGAGAGGCTCTATAGACAGCCTAGATTGTTAAATGAGGTTTTAAAATTATAAAAAATACAAGAGAGAAGTTCAAAGATTATTAGAAATTTGACTCTAGGTGAGGTGAATTCTACAGGTATTAAGAAAGGCACTTGTTTTTTTTTTTAATATATGAATTTATGGTGTATAAATTATCCTACTATTGGTAGATCCTTATAGGAATGCCTGATTTCAGTGGGTTTCTTGGGGCTCATTAGTGGGTGTTGGCTATCAAGGAATTTCTCTCCACAGCTCAGTTTTGGTCTTGGTGTACTGACTGCCCATGGTTTATAAATGTTAGTTTGTTTGTAAGTTCTATTTTGACCCAAGCACTTCCCTCCTAAATTAAATCCAAGCATAGTTCAGTGCATTGCACACTCAAATGCTTTCAATAGGCATTAGAGATGAAAGGGGGTTTTCTCCCCCTGCCCTGAGCAATCCTTCATTATTATCTACCAGGCTGGGGACCTTCCCACACTCCCCTATGTCCTTGGTCACCCCCTCAAGATAGGTAGCATATGACCACATTTTCATGCTATAAAAAACCTTTCAGGTGGGCTGCACAATTGTCTCATTATTTCAGACAAGTTGAAGTCCTTTCTTCAACCCTCCTATCAATACATACATATACACACATACATACACACAGATCGACAAAAATATATTTAAATATATGTTTTATACACACACACACACATATATATATATATATATTTACAAATGGACCCTTGTATAAGCCATGCAAGGCCCAGAAAGGATCTAAAGCCAAGAACTGCTCATGCAAATACCGCTAATCTATCCTAGAAGAGACTATTTCTGAGGCTGGCTGCCAAGCATCCCTCCCTGGGGTGAATGCAGTTAGAAGAGTGTATGTAGTCTGATTTGCTACAAATTGTACCCGCAACTTTTCAGAAAATGTTGCATGTCATCAGGCTGTTCTCTTATCCTTCTTTTTCTGTTCTTATTTCACGTACCTTTCTCATCTCATCATTTTATTGTAAAGCTTTTATTTTTATTATAGGCTCATAGACCCGCTTTCGATTAAGCAAGACCATAACAATAATACATTTAAATGTCCCAACTAAATAGGCTGTAAACTAATTTAGTTAGCCAAAATAAATATATCTAAAATGTATTATGCATAATTTGGGGGGAAAAAGTGTTTTAAAACATACAAAAGCTAGAAAGTGCTTTTTTAAAAAAAAAAAAAATCCTTTAAAATATCTGTATGGATATATACATACACAGAACATGAATATCCTTGAAGCTGAGGAAACCCAGCTTTTTTGTAATGGATTTCTTTTGAGCATACCGGAGGCAAACTTTTGCATTCTGAGAGAGAGAACAAATGGAGGCAAATAATGAAATCTGCAACAAAGCTAAAAATTTAAGATAGCTCTTGTGCCTGCATATCCTTTGGAAAGTATTAGCTAATTATATTTAACATGGAATGAGAACATAATTCCCACTGTTTTGACAAATAGCACATTAGGAACTTGTAAATAATATTATTAAAAATAGTTGTCCTTGTCTGTAGTTTCTTCTTTGTAAGAATAAAATTGATTTGAGGCCCATCATTCACAAGATGTGCATTATAATATCAAAGAAGCAGTCTGAGACACTGGAAACTGAAAATCCTGTACACTCTCTTCACAGAGGGAGAAATTTGCTGCTGTAATAAGAAGATAAAAGGAAAGGTATGAGAAGTCTATGATAGCAGCATGATCCCTTGTGGTAATCAGATTTTCAGTCATGGTTAATTTGAGTCAGTCATTCTACTAATAATATTATCCTGACTATAATCTAAGCATAATATTGGTTTCCATTGAGAAATGTAAATTGTAGATTGTTAAGCATTTTTAATTTTTTTATTAGTTGACTAATTAAACTGAATTGCTCACCTTTTTTTTCCCTAAAAAATTCCATGCAGAGATGAATTTTAATACTTTGTATTTAAACACATCATCTTTCATCCAAAGATCCAAAGGTGCTTTACAGTACAAATATTAATTTGTACTGTACAAATGATCTTGCAGCAGTCCAATGAGATATATTAGTAGCTGTTACTTTTTTAAGACTGTTTTTTAAAGTGAAATGTTCACATTCTTCAGCAGGATATAATAACAAGAGCATCTGCATATTTGCAGAGTCCTTCTCAAATCAAGGGACAGTGCTTTCTGGTAGCAAAAAGATTTGATCCATGCAGTAACCTTACTGAAAGATAATAACTCACATTAAAAGTAGGAGGGTTTCTTTCCATTAACTTCAAAGGGGTCAGGTTTTCACTTAATAATGCATAATGGTAGCAGTGTCAGAGACAGGTATAGAAAGGGAATAGTCAAAATTGTCAGGTATTCTATATGCCAGTGAGATGCAGAATATACCTGCACAGAAGTTTGATATGTATGTTTAGTTGTTTCCCAATAACATTCTTAACTTCTGTTTTCTCTTAAAAAAAATGTTATGTGCGTAAGTGCATCGCTTTCTTCAAACATGAGGCCAGACCTAACGATGAATCAGTTTTGATCCTTAAAGCTAAGATGCAACAGAGCAGTAAGAACCTACTTTCACAGGTATGCTGCATTGAAGATCTCTTTTGATTACATGTCATCATTGTAACCACACTTCAGAGTCAATGAGCAAAGTCAAATGAGTCATGACATCAAGCCTGACTGCAGGAAGTGAACACACTGCAACTATACATGGTATTTAGTTTCCCTCTTATGTTCAGGCTCTTAAAAAAAAACAGGGCAAAATTTAACTTTTCTTTAAACAGAAATGAATTCCAGAGTAATTTATTTTTCACCTTTTAATCTAGATTTAAACTCAGATAACAAAAACCAGAATGTGGCCTTCGTACTAAGGGTAAAGCTTTAAAAAAGTGTGCTGTAATTGTTAAAGACATAGTAAAATCAAATACATAATGATCTTAAAATGCTATACTGAGTACTCTGTATTAATCAGATCTATGCACAGAGACAGAGCACTTCAAATATATGACTAAAAAAAGACGCATGCCTACCTGAAACAATGTCCTTGGATATAGTGCTTACCTTAGGGTATTGCTTAAGGCCCTTGCACTGAAATCATAGATAAGGTGCTTGGCAACAAAAAGGCCTGAGTCAATTATGGTAAAAAACCACTGGAACACTCATAAAGCACATGTAATAGCTGCATGAAATGGCAAAATGCTATTATTGCGAGGAGAATAAGATGCATCATTATAAATGAAACACACAGAGGATTGTTATCAGCAGAACAATTGTTATGTATTGAGCAATCAGGAACACCCACTTGGAAATCCTTAACGAAATGCTTAACATTTTATAAATAGAATTTCCAGGGAATTCAGAGATCAATACAACTGTCTAACCACCTTCCACCTGTCTGGAACTGCCTTCCAGTAAGAGTAACAGAAGGAAACAAATTAAGTAGCTTTAAAGTGGAGCTTAATACATTTTTGAATGGGATTATAGGATGCAGGAAATGCCTGTTAGAGCAGGGGATAGGAATCAATGAACTGGGAGGCCTTTCAGCATCATATCTTGTGCTCCAGAAACCTTCTTTGTTGTTTTGTCTCCAGTACACATAGGTTCAGCACAGGAGACATGTTACAACAAAACACCCTGTTGTTTAGAAGTTGTTATAGCTAATAGTGGTACTTCAAGAACGTTTAATCTTCAAATAAGTCTAATATTAACCCTATATTAGCGGAGCAGGAATCCAGGCTTCATGACTCATTATTAGTAATCAGCAGCAGAAGTGTCTAAAATCAATAGCTAACATTCATCAGGGCCTTGCAGTGAATGAGGGGCAGGGTGTGAAAACGACACTCGCTCTTCAGTGTGCCTGTGCCAACTAAGATCAGATGAAATGTCAACATTTCTTTCTCTGGTAGTCCAAACTAGAATTCATATATACACACAGTAGGAAGGCCTATTAGGAAACCAGGCATTTCTGGGTTTAAATCCCTATGTATTCATCCACATTACTTGCACCTGTAAGGAATATCTGCACACAGAAGGAGGAGAAGCAGCCCTCAAGGTCAAGTGCAGAGTCATGGGAATTCTTCCTGTTCTAGCTGGAGAGTAAGAAAAAACAATCAATGTAAATTTTTCTTGGTTGATGTGCTGCAAGCTTCTTGTTACAGTAATTAGTGACGCATGAACACTGTTAGGCTTTGCAGCATGTTATATCCCTTAATGCTCAATATTTACTGTAGTGCCCAGAGGCCCTTATAGGAATGCTGAGCTGACACAGCACTGCTGGGAGGCTGACAAGACTGCAGTGGGAGGAAATGCTACTGGTGGTTTTCCCAAGGGACCCAAGCATCTCTCATTGCCCTCCATCTCCTGCAGAGGCTGTAGCTGCTGACGTTGAGTAAAGGAGCAAAGCTATCGCCCTTGGTGGGCTCAAGGGCTCTGTGTTCATGGTGCTGCTCCTGGGAAGGTTGATCTGTCTGTGCCATGTGAGCCTTTTCCTTGCACTGTCCATCATGAATAAGCACTCATTATCGAAATGGACCTTATAAAAATGAATACTATATTGTGGAGTGTACTGTGAAAACATATATATTTTCTCTTGTCTGAATTCTAGGCATTTCAGTTGTTATTCAGAAGCAGGTCTCCTACACATAAATGTGACCCTTGTACAACTGCCAAGGTCAGAGACACTCAGGACAATCTGCTACGTAAAGGCTGATTGCACAAGTTTAAGCTGCCTGAGGACTGCTTTAATTTTATCTTGCCAATTTTTCTAAAAGTCAGGGGGGAAAGAATACTGTATGCTAAAACTGATTCTTTCTACTTCCCTTATTTGTCTCTTTATTCCTTCTGAACAGTCACCAAACTATCTGTCCATTGCTGTTTGGTAAGTATTAAAAGTATTTTACCATATTAACCAAAATCTTTTTCTGAAATTATGTATATACATGGCATAGATTAGAGAAACAACTATGGATCAAATATTTGGCTGAAGACTGGGAAATGGTTTAGCTGTCTGTCAGTCTTAGTTAATTGAGACCTCTCTTCTAAGCTCTTCCTTGGTACTCTGATGTAAGTATTAGAAGTTAATCCATTAAGTCTAACTGTTCACCTAGTCTCTTTTTATATCAAGAAGACAGTATCATCAAAGTTTGATGTCATTCTGTGATAGACATTTAAGATGTTTCTGATAAACTACTCTCATGAAGTTCCTTTCTCTACTCATAGATCTAGGCTTAGTAGGCTACTATGTCTAATGCTAAAATGTGTAGGTTAGATGAAGTTAATTGCACAGTATAAAGAGGTGGAACATGATTTACATGCTTCACCCAATAACGGATTACAAATAAAATGCAAGGATTAATAGGAAAGAGTTGCCTAGATGCTGTCATCCAAAAGCAGATGGTTGGCTTTTTAATGTAAAGAGGTAGTAGCCAAAAACATTGCAGCCAGTGCAGATTGTGTTCCAGTACATAGATGTAATGAGTCAGTAGCAAGAAATGATGTATCTGATAAAATGGTCAGTTTTAATACATGAAATAAGTAGAGTGAGAATTTCTGTATGTGTAAAAATTCCTATTTCTAGAGTTATATGCTGCAAAAATGATAGAATAAATGTGATCAGGATGTTGGTTACACAGCTACTGTTGCTGCAATTGTAAACTAAAATAAAACCCAAGCCCCCAAACCCAGAAAATAATCTCTGTAGCAGGCAGTTTTAATTAACACTTTGTGTAATTTACACTTTTAGTTAGAATGTACTCATTTTATCATCACATGCCTGTATGCTGTGTCAGTTCAGAACTGATCATTCAGACCCAGAAAATTCTCCTTGAAATGTGCATTCCACCTGGTAAACTTATCTGAACATATTTAATGAAGAAAAATGATCAATTTTATGTGTACACTATGAAATTGGCCACTTCATCTATGTTGTATAATACCTTAAAAATGCACTTTAACACTTTTATCTGATTAGTATGAATGATTCAATAAAAACACCTTAAATGCATAGAAACTGGAGATCATATAGTCTAACCCAGCTGTCATGCAATTTATAAATACAGAAGCAACTACCCACATCTGTTCTCCCATTTTCTTTTTTCAATTTAAGAGGGAAATTGACCTTACAATCTTCAACGTGACTTCGGGTCATTGTTATTAGTGATGAGAAAATGCTGTGTTCTTCTTTTGACTGAGTCTGGCAAACCTCCCAGATATTTTACAATCACAGTATAAAAGCTCTGAAATGCTGTACAATATTTTTTCAGGTTTAGACACTTGTTGTAGAAGCCTGTAGAGCTGGCAAATAGAAATCTTTTTGCAGGAAGTCTGTGTGCTTGTTTTCAGTTAAAATGTTTCTTCTTTGAAACTCTTGAGTTCTAAAATAACTTGGCTGAAATAAGTAAGTTACTAGGTCTTTCTTTTAGGCAAAGACATTAGTAATTTTCATTTAGGGAGGATGGGTAAGAGAACAGTATTGTTATTTTTCACATTTCAGGAAGAAAAAAAAATGCGTGGAAAATTAGAGTTTGGCTCAGCCTGATTCTCAAGGAAACATGGATCCACAAACACAGAAGTATAGAACTTTCCACTTTCCCTTCATGAAGCAAAGAGAAAATCCAGCTTTTTGCAATGTAATTCGCATTAGCTACAGTATTATTCATGCATAATCCTGTTTAAATTCTTTTATGTCTAAGTTAAAAAATCAAGAGTTTAAGTACCCCAATAGAACAATTTTATCACAATTCAGCAGCATCCAAAGGATCTCCACAGGAGCTTGTTTGACTTATCTTCTATCTGCAGGAATCTGGGACCCGTGCAGTATGTCTTAATGTTTAATATAATAACTAGCAGCCTGTAAGAACTGAAATAAAAATTGATGTATGTGTTTATATTCAGATGAGATACAAGGATGCTAATCCTGAGGGTTAGATACTTCTCCACCTTTTGAAACCATTCTGTTTTGTATGGTACTAAGAGAGAAAGGTATTCCTCCTCTAAGAGCTGGTTAAGATAGCACACACACACACACAGTTTTGGATCTGAGACGGGAACTGAGATTTCTGCTTTTTCATAACTATTAGGCAAGAGAATCATGTTTCGAAACTTTCTTGGATAAAATGAATATTTAATAATGCTGAAAGAAAGCAAACAAACCTTGTAAGAAGAAAAGTACTCTCTCATTCCATTGAAACAGATTGTTGTTCAGTGAGCAATTTCGATAATTTTCAGCAGAAATACTAAAACAAATATTGATTCAGTGATAAAGATCAGAAATTTAGAAAGCAAAACTTGGTTTTTGGGTTTTTTGGGGTTTTTTTTGGTGTTAAGCAAATATGTCATCTAAACCAATTGTTTTTACAAAACCTTACCGATTTCTTCAGAAAACAACATAAGCTACCTCAGATCTCACAGCATTCTTGCCTTTGTCCCTCTAGGAAGAGAGGAGAAGAGTAAGACATACTGCAGATGTTGCGGAAAGCACATTCATTTGCCATAGGCAAGTTCTTATCGTCTTCTTTTATGCAACCTCCTTGAAGAAAGTCTGAATAAAGAGATAGACTGTAGCATGATTTTAAGGCCAGCAAATTCACTGCTGTTGAACTGTAGGGACAGCAAGATCAAGGACCCTTTGTTGAAAAAAAAAATCTGCAAAGAATCATCACAAAATGGGATTACCTCCCATCTAAAATATGGTGTTAATATAAGGAAGCAGAAGAGTCCATGGTGTCATCCAGGAGCTTAATCATATGGGCGTAGTGGAAGGTGGGAGGAAGAATATTTGTTACCCAGTTATTTACCAGAAAAATGTTTATTATAATTGTGAAATGTAGTAGTAATGTAGTAGTATAGACAGCCCCTTAAAAGTTAACACATCTTAAAACTCTCGATTAAGGGGTTCATTTGCAAAAGCGGAATGAATTTATCACTGAATATGCACTGTACAGTACCTTTATTACTTTTCCCACCATTAGCTGTTATTTAATAAACTCTGCTATTAATAAGCAGAGATAAGGTCTGACTTAAGCTTACAAAAGACAGGAAATTCAGAGTTCAGACTTTCCATTCCGTGTTTAACTTGGACCTTTGTGTCTTGATATTGCAGCAGCCTGGGAGCCTTGAGCAGGTATCTTTTACCTTACACCACTTTACATGTTCAGCAAAATATGCAAGCGTGCAGCCCTGTAATAAAGCATTGCCATTGCTAGTGATAGTTTTGTACTGTGTTCGCACAGTCTCAGGACTCAGGTTTGTCACACCTGCTCTGCATGAACTTGTCTTGTCCTGTCTGTAGCTTGGTTTAGCTGTCATAGCAATTTCTCTAATTGACTAGATGTCTGCAGCTAATTTGTTTTATTTTTGTTGTCGGTGTACGGTGAAATCATTGTTTTATACAGATAGCAGAAACAAGCAGTTGTTGTATGCAGAATGACACATTTCTAGTACTAAACTGATGATGTAAGGTAGAGAGATACTGTTGTATCAGCAGAGGGCTTGAGAAATGGAGGCAAAGAATGTGGTGTAGGGATGGGCATGAGGTGATAAGGGATGGGTCGCATGATGGCACTTCAGACCCCATGGTTATAAACAACTTACACATGGTCAGTTACAGAAACACAGATCTGGGCAAAACTGGTTTTAGGGATAAAAAGGAGAACAAATAAGTAATGTCTAGCCATATGTAAAAGGTGTCACATACAGTAAATTTGGATGTAATGTGGAGTTGCAGCAGAGGTGTAAAAGCAAGTTACAAACATAAAAATGACCCTAAGTGAACCCTAAAGTGAAGAAGAGGAAACCATCAACATAAACATTGCATTGCTCCCAGTAAAGGACTCCAGATGCTGACAATTCACCATAACAACATGTCCCCCCACATCCTCCAAGAAATAAAACACTGACCCTAAGATCCCAAGGAGCTGGGCAGGAGTGAGCATAACACTAGAAAAAGGGACAGAAACAAAAAGTATGTACAGCAATTTTGATTGTATTATTATTCTTTCTTTTTGTATTACAACTAGAGTGTAATAATTATTACTAAAAATTATTAGACTATTAAGATTTCAGTTATACTGACAGTAAGATCTCAGTTTTATATGTATATAAGGTGTACCTACTCTTTACTTATAAAGAGTTTTAGTGTAACAGACACTGACTGTAGTGAAGTAGAAGGAGGTAAAGCAACATGTTATAAGAGCCAGAACCAGAGCTGTTCCATATGGTCTTCATTGTGCTACTACTGTTTTGGATATCCAGTTTTAAAATTCAGATTCAGAAGTAATGTCTCTAAAATGCCATAGTTGCATACTAATTTTTTCTTTTTATCATTCTTGCAATAGGAAGCAATGGGGAAAAAAAAGGTAACATAAAAGGCATGATGATATCACTTTACATTATTTTTCAGTTGTAGATTTGTAGGTTTCAAGTTTTTAGCCACAGAAAGCTGGTTGCTTGGGCAACACACTGGATTTGAAATTAAGTTTCCTTGATTTTACAGCAAATCTTCTACATAATCTAGGAGTACTCATAAGTATTTCACTGTCCATCTGATAATTTTGTGTCATCCCACCTTTGTTCCTGTTATTTTCATTTTTTTTGTCAGCTCTTTTGCATGGTAATGGATAGTAGGGTTTTTGTTTCATTTTTTGGTGGGTGTTTTTGTACAAGACTGATCAGAAGGAAGATCTGGTGTTGATCAGCCTTAGAAAGTGCATGGAAGAGTAGGTGTCTAGTTGATTATAATGGAGTGTTCCAGCAATAATGTTCTACACCCTATTCGGCAAATGTTCTTTCAAATTCTTTTGATAGTGAACAAAGTTGTTAAAAGTCAATTTTTGAAGGTAACACCTCGATTTTCTTTATATCTCCATTGACAAGGATCTGGTTGGCCTTGAATCCAGGACAAGAGATTGTTAATTCATTAATGATGATGACAATGAACTGAAATGTGCTATAAATTAAATACAACTGAAGTATTTAATACTGAAGTGTACCAGGAGAAAAAAACAAATAAGAAAACCAATGTTTTTTATTTTATCAAAATCTTCTAAAGCAGTCAAAATGAAATAAAAAGAATATTTTTATAATGCAGGTGTTCAATAGGAATTTTATTGTATTTGAGACATAATTAATGCCCACTCTTTATTACCAAAAAGAAAAGCAGACGTAATATGTTCAAAAAACTAAAATGAAGGGTCCATCATTAAGTGAATAGGACGCTTTGATTATCCATGGGTCGTTAGTTCAATATGCTCTAATGGCTCCTAAAGAGCTGTTGCACACTCTGAGAGTACTTACTTATAGTAGCTTATAATGCATCAATACAGAAGAAACAAATACCAATATCAGGAAATCATCTTGGTAGGTTTATAGCTGATTCAGAATATTTATTTCCACTTTTCTGTTATTATGTGCATGAAATACCTATGTTTTATTCATGGCACCAGCTATTGCTCATGGTGACATGACACAATCATCGTTTGAAATTGTTACTCCCTTCTATGTTTTTTGAAATTTATACCACATAAAATTCAAGTTGTCAACTTGTAAAAATCATAGTGGCTCTTTTAATGTGCAGGTTAGGTAGATTTTAGATGGCCGTGTGCAGGAAAAGAGTCCAGAAAACTGCTGCTCACTAACCTAGGGCCCTTTAGGGGTCTTTGTTTTTCAATGTCTTAGAGGCTTACATTTATGGTGAGAGATTACTTACACATTGACATTGCTACTACTGCAATACATGCCAATTTAATTCTGCAATCATGTCTGTTCTTTACAGAATGTGCAAAATGTTGTAAATCTGGAGCTTCATTCTACTTTATTAGTAACTTTTTAATCCATTCTGGCCTTTCTTTACTTCTACAGTTATTGCACTGTGATACTTACAGGCTCACTGCTTTTCTCTTCCTTTTATGTCCTTTCATGTCCTAAAAATTATTAAATAGGATATCTCATGAAAGCACACACCTAAGGAGGGGCAAACACACGTAGCCGCATGCCTTCAGGTTATCAAAAAGATAGCATTAGCATTTTTCCCAGGTAAAAGAAGGCAGCAATTGCTCACTGAAATGGTGAAAATCTTCATGGGATCATAAAATTATAGGATAATTGAGTTTGGAATAGACCTCAGGAAGGCATTTACTCCAACCTCCTGCTCAAATAAGGGTCGGCTCTGAGATCAGACCAGGTTACTCAGGACTTTGCCTAGCAGAGTCTTGAAGATCTCCAAGGGTGGTTGCATGACTTTGCTGGACAACCTGTTTCCCCACTTGACTGTTACCATTGTGAAATAGCTTTTCATGGCATCCAGCCTCAACCTTACTTGTTTCAACTAACGTCCACTCTGTCTTGTCCTCTCACCTTGCACAGCTGTGAAGAGCCTGGCCCCGCCCTCTTCATTAACTTCCTCGTAGGTAAGAGAGGGCTGCTGTTAGCTCTCCCCAGAGCTGTTGCTTCTGCAAGCTGTGAACAACCACAGTTCCCTCAGCCTATATGACTTTGATACTATTAACTAGAGTTTGAAAATTTGTAAATATGTTTGGTAAACCTTACTTTTAAAATCAATGGATTAACATGTAATAGCCTTGGGCTTAGATTCAACAAATGATTTATGATCTTACCTGCTGCGAAAGCTTCTACCGTCTAATGTCAGCAGTCGAAAGTTGAAAGCATAAATATTTTGTTGGATCTGGGCCTTGGCATTTTCCTTGCTTGTTCTCACTTTGCCCTTAGTCATTTATCTACCCCAATTACAGTTGCTTTTATATTATATGCTATTCATGAAGTCTTTTTCCCAGAATATGTCCTTTTTATTCAAACCAATAATGCATTGGCTCCTTAAAATGTATGTAGTCTCAATTAGCAATACATGATTTGCCCTCAGCATAATACGTACCCAAAGAATAGCTATAAATTCCTTATTATGTCTCTTCTCTCCAAGGTCTGTCAACTTTTTCCTGTCCTTCTTGAGCAACTCATCAGTGCCTTGTTCCTGTCTCAAAGGAACTATCATTTCTACTGTCTTGTATCATTAACACTTTTCCAATTCCATTAACTCTTAAGCCCTCAGACTGTTTTCCACAAATATATGAATCACAGAATTATTAGTTTTTCTACTTTCTACCTGTCCAGCCATCACAGCAAGATGTTGGTTCCCCAGCCATGGATCTTCTTATACAACTTTCTCTAGGACAGCTAATGGCCTACATCAAGCCATCTGCTATGGTTGTTCACCGTCACAGTCACAGCATTTCAAGAAGTACACTCCATCTCCTTCCTGTTTCCTGCCAGAGAAAGGGAACTTGATGCCTCCACTTACTAACTAGCCAAGAAAAAGGGATTGTCTGCAATAGCAATGGAGAACTGTCATCAGTAGGACGCTACCTTCTCTTTCCCCACAACTGAATAGAAGGAGGTACTACTTAGAAGAGGCAGGGTAGAAACCTGATTGATACAGGCAGAAAGTATGAGGATCCTGGATTATTAAGGAAGAGAAAGGGTAGATTTGGGGTTTTTGTTTTGGGGGTGGTTTTCCTTTGTTTTCAGCATGGAGGTTTTTTTGGACAATGTATGTTTCATGTCTGAGCTGGACAGTCTTTGAAGACACATTACAGTATCAGCAGCACATCTTCCCTTTTTGGTATTACAGCTATCTTCCTTTTTCTCCCTGCTTGCTTGCGCAGTCCAAAATTTGAGCCTTCTCTTTCAGTTTTTACTTTGTTTTAACTTTAATCTGCGGAAGAGGAAATTGTCCACATTTACAGAGCTCCTTTTATTTTTCTAGGTATCAGCTGAATTGATGTAGTAGTCAGTCAACCTTCTACTACTCTGTACTGGTTGCTGGTTACCACACTGAAATTAGACACCTGTATGCCTTTGGATAACTAGCCTTTTTCTCTCTCTCAACCAAATGTATAACAGGTGCCTTCTGTGAAATGAAGCATTGTGCATTTCTCATTAACCTAGCTTTCTGACAGGGTTTCTCTGCACAGAAAGAATGACCAGGTCTCTGAAGTCATTTCATACCCTCTAGTATAGAGGTATTCAGTAGCAGCTGAGAAGGGGCTGGGGATGGGAAGAATCCCCACTATCCCAAACTGGAAGATATACTTTGCACTAGTAAAGATCCAATGCCATTTGAATGCTCCTCAGAGAAATGTGGAGACTGGGTTTTACACCAAGGCAGAGTAATAAGGTGTTACCCATAACAAAGACACACGTTCAATTCCCAAGCTAGCTTTCCAGCTTCTTAGTTCATTTTTTCCAGTACATTTTTCATTTCATTTCAAACTGCTTAATTAAAAGAGCATACTTTTGTCACTCTGACCTGTGTTTTTGTCCAGGCTTAGTATGGTACAATTGATACTAGCCCAGTGTGAACTGCCGTTGGGTCTACTAAAAAGACACAGCACAGTGCGATGATGTTTGTTTCTGCTGAGATTTAATGGCTATTTGACTTGGCAGCTGCTTTCTGAGACATGGTTCTCACAGGGGATCTCTCCATTTCAACAGCCACAGTATAGGTTTCCTCTCTGGTACTGAGTGTCAAACATCTGCTCTCCTCTTATCTTTCCCTTCCAGTTTTTCCTGTCTCTGGCGTAGTTTGCTGTGGGGCAGGAGTCCCTTTTTCCCCCTTCAGCATGGTGACAGCAGCGTTTTCTTACAAAGGCCCACTATAACCAGGAATCTGTAGAAATTTCAGGAAACATGGGGAACTACCCTGATCTGCCCTTTCCATCTTTGCCACTACTGTATTCCCTTCCACAATGATACTTGAAGTGCCTGGAGTGATCCTGAAAGTGCCACAGACACCATCAGGTGATGAAGGGACAAGCCAGCTCCAGCATTCCTGCAGTATTTACCTTTGCACCCACATGTTCTGCAGCGGCATCTTCATTCCTCTCCACTTCCCTATTTCCTAACAGACTGTATTGCACTGATCCAATTCTGCCTTTCTCCCCTATGCAACTTAGTAAAATTAAGCCCAGGACAATTAGTTGTGCATTTGCTTTTTAATTTTTGCTACTTCAACACAGAATTTAATATAACAGGATGCCTAACTTAAACTTCTGTTTCTTTTCTGTGAGGGCCTGTCTGCAGGGTCAAATTAAAATTTTGCATTACTTGGTCCTTACTTTTTTATTGATATTTTTCTCTCAACTTCTCTACCATATTTTTGAAAAGGAATTTTATTCAATATACCTTAACCTCTGGTGCAAGCCTCTAATAGGAAATGTGTCTGTGTATTTTATGAAGAGAAAAATGGATTCAGCTGTATGTACAGATTTTAGTTTCAGGTTTCTTCAGGAACAATTACAATTGCTTTCATAGCCCATACTTAGTCTCCTTTTCACCCCATTAAGTGATCAAAAGAACCTGTACGGAAATAAAATACCGTATTTTCTTGTAATTTATGAGCTTATTTGAGGACTTGTATAAATATATGAGCTTCCATTACCTCCTATTAGCAAAATGCCCTCTGCCCTCTACTAGTTATGTTTAGGACTGGAACTTGGATGGATGGCAGTTGTTCAGCAAACCAGTATCTGTGAAGGGTCTCATCTTCAATAGGCTCAGACATCTAAGCTTTCATTAAAGCATAACAAACAGACTTTCAGACCTTGAGTTTTAACAAATAAATAACTGTATTTGAAAAAAAAATATGAGTAGGAGGTTTAAGACACTTAAATGCTGCTACGCATGGAAAATCCAATCATAGTTCAGACATTGGAGGTAGTGGTGAAATGCTGAGCAGATGGGGGAAGAGCACATATGTGCCTAAGTGGGCTGTGCAGAAGGGGTTTCAGAAGTGTGTTATGGACCAAGAGTTGATTTGAGAATAGTGGGACATCATGCTGGCTTACTGTTTCTTAATGTCAAATTATAGTCTTGACTGATGGATACAGCAATACCTTCCAGTATTTGACATTTATTTTGCTGACATTTTAGTTTGTAGATTCGGACAACTTTCCTTAGATCTAATGTGCTATCTAAACTTTTGATGCAAAGTGTCATAAATCTTCAGAAGAGCTCCAGAAAGGATCACCGATATTCTCATAGTATCCATTTCAGCTGAATCATGCTGAGATACAAATTAATGGCTCTGGGGAAAAAAAGAAAGAAACAAACAAAGAAAAAAAAATAAACACCACACTCTTTTCTAGTTTTCTTCCTTTTTTTGTATCAGGTCTTCCCCCTGCATACAGAAAGAGATGCCAGGCCTCTCTAATGACTGCTCACTTTTGGTCTCCGCCTTTCACAGGAAAGAGCTGATGTCAATTCCTTCATCCAATTCAGGTGTTTCAGGTAGGGAAATTATAGTCTAGGAAAGGAGTGCAATGGAGATACTCCTCTGCTAACTAACCAGACCTGCGGTAGAAACAATAATCAGGTGGTTACTGATTTATTATTACATCAGAAATTATATTCAGTATTTTATATTCAAAACTCATAGGCTTTTTACTTGGATCAACTGAAAGAGAAATTTCCAGAGACTATCGTATGCTGGAGAGGTATTTAAATAAAGACATAAAGAATGGTGACCATGATTACAGAAGAGAAGCATTTCCCAGATATTTTGGCTGATGGAAAGTTAGATTTTGATTGTGAATGAAGACTGATATTAGAATGAACACATATTTGATATTAATAATGCAAAAAAGGATACACTCTGTGGCTGAATTCAGCCACAGAATTTGAATGTACTTTTAAACTCAATTTTTCTACCATCTATTCTATTCTGAAGGCAGCATAGCAAAAGGATAGGTTCACTAACACTGTTAAGTTTCTGGAAATGCTTTACAGCGTCCTGCACTGTGCTTATCCAGAGACAAGGACTACCTTTGGATTTAACTTGGGTGCTCTGTAGTGTCTTTAGATGCCAGCACATTAAAGGTTTCCCTTTTATCGACACAGGAAGACACAGGCATCATACTTACAACAAAGTCTGTGGGAAGATCTGCCAAGATCTTCTGGTGAAAGAATCTCAGCAAAGAGTAAGACAATAGGGAAAAACCTATGTCTACCTTTTCTGGCCAGATTGCATGTAAAATTTGCGTGGAGAGATGCAGCGTATACATAAGGCAATGGCTGCACATTTACTGTAGAAGTTAGTTTGTGTATTGGTGTTGCCTCTGTAGCAATCTCATCCTGACCATATGCCAAATAACTCCTGGCAGATGCTCAGCTCAGTGAGCCTGCATTCCTTAGGAGCTACAGTTTAGCGAATACTTGTAAGAGAGACAGACTGTGAAGCTATTGGTTCAGAAGGGATCTTGCTTTGGAGGTAGATGATGACTCCCTAAAGAAAACAAGTGACAGCTACAGGTTTGAACAAGCAAAGGCAGTCATGCAGACCATGCTGATCTTTGGCATAAAGGACAACTAATTAGTCCCAAACGATAATACTACTCTCAAGAATATAATCCCAATATGAATTCTAAAGGTTGTCTTTCAGAAGGAAGACCAAGTTCTCTAAAAATACATGGCTAGTCCTAAATCTTAGCCAAACTATAGGAATATTGCATGTTACAAACAGGATTTTGAAAAGTGGTAAAAAATCATATGGGGTGAAGCTCTGGTTCCAGTTGTTCCTGTGTAATGCATGAGTTATAATAAACTGTCAGTATCTGGCACATGGTATTTTCAAACCCAGTCCAGGATTTTTTTAAAGTAGCCAGGTGATTCTTGTCGATGCCAGGCTGCTCTCCAGGATGTCAGCTAGTGTTTCAGCTAGTTTTTTTCCAGAACAGGCAACTTTTCAAACTCAGTTTAGAAAAGGAAGTTGAATGTTTTATTTGGGGAAGAGGAAATATTAACTTGAGCCACTCAGAAGTTATTTGTGGTCCTTTTAAGGACCCTGTCTGAGGCAGCCCAAACAGAGGACATAGAAGAGAAGACACCTGACAGAGAAGAAACTGGAGAAGAGTAACTGATCACAGGAGAACAGTGATAAAATCTGGCAACCAATAGTTAATGTGGAAAACAGTGAGAATCCATCAGCATCCCAGAACTTGGCCCATAAGTGCAGCGGTAATTTGTTGGGTGAATTTTATGAGTGTGGAGTGCTGGAACAGAGTATATAGTGCCCTAAACATGCTCCCTAAGTTAGAATAGACTTGTGCATCCTCCACATCGGACTTCAGACATAGTGACATGACATTTGCTTCACCATACTCTAGCAGACAGGGGAATAAATTCCTGTAATTATCTGATATTAGCATCCCAGTGCAGAACTGCAGTGTCACATCAGTTTTCCGTATGCATAAATGTGCCCTTGACACAGTGTGGACGATATTGGTGTTACAGATTTCCAAACATCCTTGTGAACTCAATGAAAAGGAGAAATAATGGTGGACCATAAAATCATTCAACAGGAAGTGAGGCAGTAAAAGCTAATAATTTTCCCAACTTGGGCTCTGTTTAATATAAATGCTTGCAAATTAAATTGAAAAATACTCTCCTGTGGTTTTTTTTTTGGTTTTGGTTTGGTTTGGGTTGGGTTGGGTTTTTTTCTATCTGTAACTGTTATTGACATCTCTTATCTTTAATGTTTTCAGAATAGCATTGTAGTCACATATTTCCAACTGTCTTTCTGTGAATCTATCTAATTGAGTAATTCAAAATGGATTTTTGCAGTTATTCACACTGACATTAATCTTCAAGAAAGCCTAAGTTTGGTCTGTCCTGACAATGTCTATTTTTTATAGACTTAACTTTTGTCATTTGCTCTTCTGCACAGTTTGAAAATCTATGTGCAGGTGTAATTATTCCTGTAAAATGTGGAAGACCTGCCCCCTGTATCCTCCCCTGCTCCCCCTCCAAGATACTCAGATTCTTCCTCTGTCAAACTGATACAAATAGAGAGCTGTGAAGTGCTGTTTGGCTATGGCCATCCCCAAGTACAGCTGCAAGAGGTATGACCTGTCATATTTTAGTTGGAATAGTAATACAAAACCTAAATGATGATAATTTAAATGTCAACAATATCAAAACCAAAGCATAAAAGAAGGAAGAGAAATGATCCTAATTATACTTTAAGACTATAGACTCTCAGAAGCAGATTGAAAAGCATTTTGAGAGGTCTAATAGTTTGTCCTTAAGACAGGATAAACTAGATTTAAATCATTCATGGTAGCTATTTCTCCAACTTGTTTTCAGAAACTTCCACTGATAGAAATTCCACAATAATCCAAGACAATCATCACCCTCTGTACAGATCAAAAGTTTTCACTCATGCCTAAACTAAATCTAATTTTCTACAATTTAGGAGCAGTACTTGTTGTCCTTGCTACAGGGACAAGGAAATCAGCCTTTGTTAGCAACCTTTCCTATATTTGGGGGCTGAAAATTATTTTATAACAGATTTTTCTAGATTCTTCTCTTATACGTTATCTCAGTCCTGATGATGTAACCAAATGGAGTCTTTTCATCCAGTCGGGATGGAATTAATCTCAGACTGTGTAAGCTTAAATGCCTAAACATGTCTGTCAGGTCTTCGACACAGACAGCTGAAATATTCTATTTAGACATATACCGGGTCATGTGAATCCATGGTATTCACTGTAAATGTAAGGCCTGATTTAGCTGCCTGCATGTCGTTGCCTAATATCATTTGAAGTGCGCAGTGTTTCTGAAGGATCCAGATGGGACTGCCAGGTATGACACAACACCAATGAGAAACCTGTGCTTTCCTGAAATGGCATCTGGAGGTCACTAAACCAAGTGTAGCCTGGAGAGCTAATAATTTGTCAATGTGTATATGCCTGCTCTCAGGTGAGCTAAAGAGCCCTCTGGGCTCCATTGGCTGCACTTATTTAAGACTTAGTTCAGTTACCCACACACACAGACGCCAAGGGACGTTTGAGATGCCCCAGCATACCTGAGATCTGCAGACGTGACCCCAAGGTATGACCCAAGGCCAATGGTGACATGCTCTTCCAGAGGAGCCACTGGAGGGCAGGCACAATTCCATAGGCTGTATCAAGCCATGCTGGATGCTTACTGGGTGTGACTAAGCCAGACAGTACTTCAGTATTTTTCAGCAGCACTGCTGTCTAACTTGTTGAGTTCACTGTTGTACTTGTGGTTATTTATATCTACTTTAAAGTGATATTTTTCTCTTGTCTTGTAAATTGCACTCTGTTTACTTTATGCTATTTTCTCCCTTTGTAAATCATTTTGAATTCTAACCCTGTGCTTCAGTGTGCTTGCATCTGCTCTGAGTTTGGTATCATCTGTAAATTTTATAAACATTACCTCTATTCCACTGTCCAGATAATTAATGAAAGTATTAAATAGTGCCGTTTCAGAACAGACTTCTGTGGAACACTACTTGACACAGATTTCTATTTTGACACTGCACCACGATACCTACTTTTTCAGTATGGATCTTCAGCTAATTGTATATGCAACTCACAATATTTTGATCTAGATGAATTTTCACTCATTTTATAGTGACAACATGATGTGTGGCAGTGTCACATACATTGCTTACATTATGGTATATGACAACTAATCTTTTTCTCCCTTACTACAGATCGAAGTGTCTTTGGAATTACATCATTCATTCTTTATAAATCTGTGTTGACTGTTACTTAACCTCTTGCTATCTTCTGTATCCTTACCAACAGACAGCCTGTCCCAGCAGTTTTCTAAGTTTGAAAGTATGATGATAGCCCTATAATATTCTGGCTATTCCTCCTTACAGGTAAGCTTTGTGTTTGTCCTCTTAATAATTAAATCTTCAAACTTAACTTCCTGCACTAGTATTTTCTATTGCTTAACCAGGTTGACGTCGTAAGTACCTCAGGGAAAATTCCACCAAGGTCTAGATGAGTAATTTACAAACTAGTAGGATATTACTTTATTTTGTCAAATATTTGAACTATGTTTCAGGCTTTTTTAAGTAAAGGGGTTTTTTAAGCCTCTTTTTTTGTTGTTTTTGTTGGTTTTCCTGATGTAAATACTGCCATTGCACACACAGTATGGAAAAACTGAATCTAAAATAAGCCTGAAAGAAAGATGGTTTATTGTTTTATCCTTAAATTTTTGGTAAGACAGATATTTATAAACTTGATTAATAGTATTAATATTGCTAACAGTTGAACAATGTTTGTTTTTAAACTTAGACCAAAGCTCCTTATATATTGCATGTGAAGTATTGGAGGAAATACCTAACCTGCTAAAAATACTCTCTGTAGCAAGGTTCCAAAATAACAAGCTTGTAAATAAAAAGAAACATTGTATACATAACAATAAAGCAATGTTAAGGCTGGTCCAGGCTTACTTTACTTTTCTGTGGAACAAAGAATATGAAAGTACAAGGAGAAACTCAGACGGGAATGCCAAGCTCTAATAAGATGGTTTTATCAGGACAAAGCTGTCTGGTGCATACCAGATTCTCCTAAAGATGAAATACAAATAAACAAACAACTGCAGATAACACTACATCATCTAAACAGACTGGAAAACAAACTGTTATATGGCCTGGACAATCTGTTATACAGACTCAAGACAGACCATAAAGAAAAACAAGCTTCTGCAATTTCAAAGGAAAAGCTGAGCCATGATTATATATGCTTTAGAATTTCAGTATGGAGAAGACAAGAAATAGCTTATTAACTCTTGCTGCATAAATAACTCAGGAAGCATCTTGATAAAAAGGAATCTTTCTGCCACATTTGGATATGAATGCAGAGAAAAGTAATTCAAACAAACTTTGTATTGCATATAAATGTTAGTTAATTTGAAAATGCTGCCTTTCCAGGTGAACCTTGGGACACTGATGTCACAGAAGTATTTCCTTCTTAATGAAGGAATCACCCATAGGTGATTTCGGTTCAAGAGCAAATGAAGGGATTTACATGTTATGTTGTCAGAAACAAACTGCTCTAGTCCAAAACTTCTGGGTAAACAGCAAGAGACAGACTGTGTGCAGTTTTACCGTAAGGTGTTGGAATGGACCGGAAGAGCTCGTCTTCCATTCTGTATCAGTCCTACCTGCTATAATATTTAAGAACTTAAGTAGACACATTACTCAGTACATCCCAAGTTTTTAATCCCTAGGGGAAAAGAGAAGAACAAGATGTGTAATATTGGCCTGAAAGAAATCTGAAATTGTATTAGTGCTGTAAACTTTTAAAAGAATTGAAAAAAATCACCAAATCAATACTTCAGTGGAGAAGTAACAAAGATTTTGTCTTCTTTTACCCATGTGATAATTTGGTTGCTTTAAGTACTTTTGAGAAGGCATTTTTTGGAACTTGAAATGCTATAATTTATTTTAAAGTTGCATTAAAAAACTTTCTACTGTTTGCACAGTTTCTTTGGTTTTAAAAGATAGAGACTGTAAATGTTAATCAGAACATTTTCATCTCTGTGTATTTCTTTATTACACATTCTTTCAAGCTGTAACATTTGTGGGGAAATAATAGTGTGGGAAAGGTTATATAATGAGATCTTCAGTTCCCAAGCCTCCCAGTCATTTATGACAAAATGATGAGAAAGAGATAGAAGCATCCCATTGAAGAAAGGGAGAGAAACAGAAGGAGGTGAAGCTGAATTGATCCATTCTTCTTTAAAAAACATGCATTTTGGCACATTTTTGTTTTGTAAAAAACACCCAACACCAAATATCTAGGTTTTAGTCCAGTGTAGCAGTGTGAACATGTTAAATATTACAAGTTCTTGCAAAACAGCATTGTCATTCTCCAGCTCACCCTATTACTCAGATCACAACATTCATTTAACTACTTTAACATAGATCTTATCCTAACAGGAGCTGTGCTGCAAGAAGGAATGCAAGTATGCCAAGAAAAAAGTTTTTCAGATAGTGAATTACTTTTTTGGAGCCCACAAGATAACAACTTTCACATAGAAAGAAGCTTAAAATGACAGTATGATTTAAAGGGTACAATTATTATCATTTTGCTAGGATAACATAAAAATTGATTGTAAATCAAGGAGATAATTAAACATTATCTGTATTTATAACATCAGGGGATTTCAATATAAATTAGAAGAAGTTTAGTTTTAAGCACATGTTTTTTCTTTCTTTCTTTTCTTTTTTTAATTCTTTTCCTGTGATATTTTATGTCTGTAGATGGAACAAATGAAAAAAAGTTTAACAGTATAAGATCAACATATAGGAAAGCAACTTTTAATGTAATTGACATTTAAGTAATTCAGTAGTTGTTTATATACCTATCTTATTGATGGTTGCTCTCTGCTGGATTTCTGATTGATGTTCTTTGATTGCTTTGATCAGCATAAATCTGGACTTAGTGATTAATGAAGACATGCAAAAGAAGCACAATTTTCTGTTAGGATTCAAGATTAACTGCATTAGAAATTTAGAATAAATGCAGCACCTTATAATATGAATTGGATTAATTATTATTTGATTTATTATTTCTTGATACATCTTAGCATCATACACTAAATCCATCAATTAACTTTTGCTAGCAATATGTAATAGCCTTCATTTATTTTTTTTTTAATTTCTTATTTGTTTTTAAATTGCATGCTGGTAAACATGTTGAAGTTTGTGGTTTAGCTAAACAGCTTGAAATTAATGATTGCATAAAATGTATGCTACAGTTAACAGATGAATTACCTTTATTTAGATTATATATTTTATACTTTATTCAGCCTAATGTTCACATACCTTGCAATGTTTTCACACTCCCTAAGTTTATGTGCTTTATTTGACTGCTGACAAAGTGTGGAATTTTAATCTGTTATTGTAACAGCTTGAAATGAAGAGAAGTTTGTGTTATACTTTTATTGCTGCTTAAGTTGCTGCCACAAAATCTGATTGAAAGTACAGAGAAAGCAGCCATGAAGAGCAAAGCACAAGCAATCTTTTATTCTCTATATTATGCCTGACATACATTAGATCAGTGTCTTTTTGTGCAACAGACAGTCTGGGATAATGAATACCAATTTCATGCATGTTACACACAGGCAAGTCCTATTCCTCACCTTTTTCCTACAGTTTTCTTAAAAATTGGACTGGATTATGAAGTCTATTTTAGTTGCCACATTCTTAGTATGAAGTAAAAAGACATTTTGCTCAAACCTTCCCTGGCAAGAGCTTAAATTTAGTAATCTATTTCTTTGAATAAAATGAACAATTTCTTTTATGGAAAGGGAACTCGGGTGTGCAGGCTGGAAAGCTGCCACTCTGAGCTGCTACCAGGTCTCTGACTTGCCAGCCTGCCACAGAGACACTTACCAAGCAATGTAGATGCAGCCTTACTTACTGAACTCCACATTAAATGTAGATAGATTTTTTTGCTCCATATATTTTGACTGCATATTCTCCAGGGCACAGCACAGAAATCTGAGAAGAAATTCAGGTGCCTAACATGGGTGTCTGGTGTCTTTTTAGATGCCATACAGTGTAAAAAACATTCACACAGGAGTGGCAGGTATGATACAGGACTTGACTGTGACTCCCGTCTTTCAGAGGGGCATCAGGAGGCAAGACAAAATATTTTAGGGTGTCTGAAACAGCATCAAGCATCTCTGTTCAGACTTCTGTATCTCCTTATCCATTCAGAATTTCAGATGACATTTTCCCTTTTATGTCAATCCTATTCTTATATAAGTAGTGAATTTAGATTTTTATAGATTTGATGGTTTCTGCTTTTCCTTGCTCTGGCTACAAAGACGTGATATTTGCTTGTTGCAGAGGTGATCATAATGTCACATTAGGTCAGACTGTGATCCCACTGTGATCAGTAGTCACACAAAGTGTAAGTGGAGTTGCATTAACTCCTGTCCATCTATTTTCATGTAATTTGTCTATCACCAAATAATTTGAGTGTTTGGATGGAAGAAACAGAACTCCCCGTGCCATCCACCCCCAAGGAGAAAATAGAAAATGTTTTGTAGCTAGAAAACTTATTGCTGAGGTGGGCCAGCTTCTTCCACGGAAAGATATTCATCCCAAGATGCTTAGTACATGTCATGTAAGGCTGAGTTGAAGTTGGTCTTGGCTAATCTTTGTCAGAATGGTTGGGGTTGGAAGGGACCTCTGGAGATCATCTAGCTGCTGGAGATTTTCTAGTGCCTCTGGACATCACCTAGAATCCCCATGGTTTCAAGTAGATCCATATTTATGGAGCTGTTCAGAAAAAGCATATGTTTTGCACATATATTCTTTTTCTCATGTTTCTCCTTGCAGAGAAGAAGTCCCAGTTTGACTCACTATGTTTTCCACATATATTGCCTAAGTGACAGAATATTTTCAAGCACAGTAACTACTGAGTGACTTCATAAACAAAGATTTTTATATAGGTACCAAAATGTCTGTTCTATCTTCACCTTCTTCATAGACCATGAAACTGCCTCTAGGGACCTAATTTTAACTTTTCTTCTTTGGTAATTATACCCATTCCTGTGGAACCTTCTTGTTACTGAAGTGCAATGAAATAAAGATAACATGTTTCTTTACAAATATTTACCTACAACACATGGCTGAAATTACATGTTCAATAGGATCAATTGTCTGATGACTGTCTTCTGAGCAGAGAAGACTCTTTAAGTACATATCCCAGAGGATCAGGACTTGGGTGGTCTGACCTTTAGGGACATTGCTGCTGTCAGTCTGTCTGGTTACCCTGGCAAGTCATTTCACTACCCTGTGCTTCAGTATGTCCATTCCTAAAAAGAGGAACACTCACATTTTTTTGAGCACTTTGCCAAAAAAGTGCTAGTTTTTGTTATTCTGCAGACCAAAGGCACGTCAAGACCAGTCTTCTATGTACCAGAGAAAGGTGCTAAGCATTTTCTGAATGATTATATGTCTACAGCTTGTGATACTGAATTTTACAAAATTGAAAAAAATAGGTATTGCTGGTTTTCTTTTCTACCCTGAAGGTGGTTAAAATAACTTATTTTTCAGCAGTGAGAGAAAAAGCAAAACTAATTAACAAGAACGGTTGTAAGTTTGACAATTTGAAAGAGTACCTCAATTAAAAGGATAAATTAACTGGATTTCTAGAATTTGGCTTACAACATAATTTAATCAAAGAAAAAGTGTGTAGAAATCCCACCTTTCAGTATCAGCTCAGTTTCTAAATTTTTGAATGTTACCAATATGGCATTTTTTATGCTGTGATTGCTGTCACCATATTTATAAGAAATACCAGGAAACCATGGTTTTACAGTGGGTGTAAGGTAAAAAATGTGCATGGGCCTGAAATCTTTTTTGTTTTATACAGCTTCTCTTTAGCTACTTTGCATTTTACTATTTTTCTACAAATTTTATGTAAAAGTCTAAATTTAAGACATAAAAGTCAAGCAAACCAAAATTAAAACAATTTATCTTTTAACAATTCTATAAGTAAAATAGTGCATTTTTCAAGGAAAAATAATCTATGCTGTTTTCTCACTAATGTGTTTAACAGTCTCACCCATAACTAAACTTAGGTGTGACTGCTGAGACTGCTTATTCTACATCACATTCATTGTGCAAAGGGGTGATTCTAGTACTGCCTTTACCTAATGTTTTAGCAGAAACTTCCTCCACAGGACATGTAACCAGCTGCATTAAATTATAGTTTACAGAGGATACAAATAATTCCTTCCTGACTGCAGTGTGGTATCAGAGTATAACCTACAATGAAAGATCTGATTAGCCTTATTGTTATCTTAGCTACCATAGTTACAAATGTTATTAGTGGGTATAAAATTATCCTTTTTTTTTTTTTAAGACCTAGTGGAAATATATATTCTCTCATGATTTTCTGCAGTACTAACTCTGTTTGCTGAGACTATTTGGTGTAGAAGCATCATTTATAAAACACTGGATATTTACTTCCTTTTTATTTCATTTTATGGTGTGTTTTTTTTCAATATACTGTAGCACAGGCCAAGCAACAGTAACTATTTTTTTTCTTCTTTTTTTTTTTTGGTATGTTTTATATTGTATTGATAACCTGATTCAGTTCCCTTTCAATGTTTCTCTTTTCCTGACTAAGTAATTCAACCTTTTGCATGTTTTTATTACATGTAAATTCTACCATAGTTCTCAGCCATCTTTGCTGGCCCTCATTGGCCCTATTCCACTTCCAAATGTGTCTTAATGTCTTTATGTGTAAAGTAGTTTAACATAAAAAGCATAATGATTTCTGAGTGGCTGTTGCAGGCCATTCGGTCAATGGTCTGTGAACTCAAGTATCTCTAAGTAAACCAGAAACAGTTAGGTCATAATAGCTGTGAAATAAAAAACTGGAATATCTGAATTTTAATAACACTCTAATTATATATCTACGCCTTTCAGTAAAACCACTTAGAACTTTTATAATTCCAGTTTTTTCCTTTTTAATGTAAAAAATTACATTATTTCTTGTGATGCCTCTGACAAAGTTGTCAACATCTGCTTGTTCCATGATCTGCAAATAATAAATTTACAAGTGACTGCTGGCTTGGTGACTCCTAAAGCCTTCTTTAAAGAGGAGGGTGCTAACAACAAATGAACAGCAATACACCTTTAATCAAAGATGCAAGATACCCTCCACAAAAAAAATGTTGTTTTGGGGTAGATAAAATCAGTTGTTCCTTGTTTAGCACTTAAAGATCATCTTTATGTATTCTGTGATCAGGTTTTCTGGGAGCATATACAGGGCATGTACAGTGAAAGACTCACCTAAACCAAGAGTTAGGTAATCTGAGGTCCCCTAACTCAGAAATCGTGAACTGTCAGAAACCGTCTGGGTCAGTTGCTGCCTGAATTGTGCAGGTTCCTCTAGGCTTGACTCTGTAAAATGCTAGAGCTCTTCCCCTGCACACAACCAAGCCTGGGCACTTGGCATCCTCCTGCTGAAGAACCAGCTCCAGAAGCCAGGACTGGAGTTTGTCCCATTTACAGTTGTAGGCATGCACACTGCAAGTATGCACAAGGAAGCCTGTGATATATGGCTTTTTATACATAAACTGGGGAGGAAAAAAAAAAAAAAAACCAACCAAAAAACCACAAAGAAAACCCAAATCTACTCTCAGGATGTGTTTAAGCTGATCTAGATGTCTGCCTTAGAATGTCATTAATTTGGCTTCAGAAATGCCCATGTCTTGCAAAAGGCTATATAAGGGAGCTTTTGAAAGTCAGTTTAGATGTAGACATCTTCCTTCGACCAAATGAATCCTATGTGCTAGAGACAGATATGGCTCACTAGAATTTTTTGGCATACATGATGGCAGTGTGTATCTTAAGTAGCATAAGAAGCCTGTATTTAGTCAAATTAACTCCACCCTACATGATTGTTCAGTTGAGGGATCAAATGTGGAAAGAACTCTCAGGCATACCTACATGCTCCAACAGATACGGGCTTCTCACAGAAATTTATCAGAGGCCATTCTTTAAAAGCAAGGAAAACATAATTATGGTGGTTGTTCCCATCTCTCATGTAATGGATTAATATTTTCTTCAACCAGAATGGCTACAAAACTGTATACTCCAACCACCTGGGAAGTTTCCTCAGGACTGAACATAGGATAGTAGGCAACAGAAAGTGCTGGGAAAAAGAATAACTAAAAGTGAAAAGATGATGCCACTCTGCAAAATGTTTCATTGCACTAGATAGGAAAAGTAAAAAACAAAAACAAACAAACCAAAAAAAACCCAAAAGACAAGGATCATGAGAAAGCAAAGTCTTAAAACCTTGACTTAATGTCCTGGGTTTTGCCCTCAGCTACCAAGAATGTTAAGGCATTCTATAAATATTTTTTTTTAATATAAAAGTAGTTGAAAAATCACTGAGGCAGGATATAGAAGTTAAAGTGCTGTTTCCTAAACAGGCACTCTTAGCAAACAACCAGGTTATTCTTTTGTTCCAGTCACCATACGGTAACCTCTGAACACGTTTCTGGGCCTTAGACCATGAAAGTAATTTTCAGAAAGAAGTGGGATCTCAGATCCTACCCTTGTCCTCACCTTCAATATTTTCTTTTGGTCAGTGGCTAGCTCAGAAGGTGGATTATTTGATTGCCCCTCTAATGTTCCTCATACTGCTGTTTAACACTATAAGTAGGGCAGATGGACTCCATGTACCTTGAAAATACATATTGCAATTGAAAAATCTGGCCCTAAAATGACACCTCACCATGACAAAAAGTATTAGATTCTTGCCTTCCAAAAACAGTTGCATAATTGGTATCTCTTGATACTTTTATGTGCAGGTTTATAAAAAGAATGGTTTTGTTTTCCTGTTAAATATTGAAGCTGGGAAAGTCTCATGTAGGTATTCAGCAATTTCAACTAATTTGCTTAGGGGTTGTTTGTTGGGTGGGGTTTTTTTTGTACCGGGGGGCGGGGGAGGAGAGGAAGAAAAAAAATCAGCCTTGGGAAAAGATCTTAGAAGAATTCTTTGCCGTGATTTGTTTCTGCCTTCCCTAGATTGTATGTTTGTATAGTAGTCTCTGCTAAATGAGAAATATTATGGTAATAAAAGTTCTTAATTTAAGTTATATCACCGAAATGACAGTTATGAGAATGAGAGTTACCTAATGTTGTAATTAATATCACTAGTTAGACTGCCTTACATTCTGAGAGATTAAAAAGACACAAACAAATAAATTATGTCTATGGAAAGAATTACTACCAATTCATAAGAGGTAGAACCCCCAAGATGAAGACAGTTGTAACACTGTTCTTCTTCCACCTTTTTCTTAAAGACAACATCCTAAGAAACCCCATTTTTCCATTTTCAAGACTTCGCTGAATGCTTTTTCTCTGCTCTTCTTAGGAACCATACTCATACTTGATGGGCCATGTTTGGCTGTCACAGTCTACTTTGCATTCTCCATGTACTCCATAATCTTTTCCAAACTAAGTGTGCCACGCTGCTCCTTGGGAAGATGCACTCACTCTTTTCAGAGAATTTTATCTGAACCAAAGTGTCACAGCCCAAGAGGAGCTATATCTCTGCTAGTTAATTAAAGCTGTGTTCAGCTGCTCTCTGGAAACATGGGTAACTGCCTTGGAAATGCTTCGGTCTGAACTGCTAAGCTCTTGCTTTCTAAAACTGGGTGACTATGGCTAAACTGGTAATTGAGAATAACCTCAGGTCTCTGCTGATTTCCAAATACAGACCTAGCATAGATATCCCAGGCTACATTGTTCAAGGGACTACATTCTGAATTTCAATGGAAGAGATAATTGAATTCCAGAGCTGGGGAAAGTTCTGTGGATTCCTTTAATTCATCAGTATAGACACAATTGCTGCTGTTTCTCCCTACTACTCAACTCAATGCTTTGTGAAAAACCAACAGTCACAGTTAGCTCTGAAGAACCATATAAAAAAGGAAATAATGATCTTTCTTAAGGCACCAAAACTTTTCATGGTGCCATGGAGGCTGGGAGACTGCAAAAGCGGAACCTCCTTAGGGACTTATATATTAAAGACTATTGTCCAGTTTTAAATGTGAGTTAACTATGTTATTTGAGCAAATTTCTATTGAAGTAAGAGTTCTGGGAGCCTTTGTTGAACTTGGGGACATGAGGGTTGTAGCTACTACTTTTGAACTAAATTCTAATACATGCTCTCTTCTTCATCTCATTGTAAAGATGAGAGTGGAAAGGAGGAATTAGATGTACTTTTCTTCTTTTTGGAGCAGCTGGTGTCACTGGAGCTAACTTCTCAGTCAAATTCCTGGTGTATAAAGGCAGAAAATTAACATAACAATATCCCACAGGGTGCAGTGACTCACCCACTTTGCACCTCTATGCTTCATCTTGAACATCCACTCCAGACAGGCTAGAAAAGTGATCTGTTTTCATACATTTGAAATCACCAGGAAGGTTTTTGTTCGCATTGGTTTTTGTTCAGAGATTTTGTTTGTTTGTTTTCCCCATAAGAATGGAATGGAGAGGAAGTATTCTGTCACACTTATGACCCTTGATATCAGCAGAATTATAAGTTGGTAAACGGAAAAGCGACAGCTAGATGTAAATAAATAAGACTGACACAAAAAGTAGAAATTAAAAAAAAAAAAAACCTTCTCAAAACCTCTTAAAATATCCTTAAAAACCTTATCCTTAAAAACCTGAACACAAAATTGCTGTTGACTTACAGGTGATTTAAGCTTAAAGTCTTTGTTTTTTCTATAGACGGCTTTGAGAATCCTGGAACTTCCACATCATAAATCTAGTACTAGTAGACATTTGGGAGTAGGGTAAAAATACTTTTAAATACGGTGTAGTGTCAAAAAACTATTTTAACAAGTATATGTAGTTCTGAATTTCAATGACCTTCTCATGTTCTAAATGAACCTCCAGCATTCATAATAGCAAGCTTTTAATAATAATCACCCTATTAACTGTTCAGGTTCTTATGCCTTGGGAGATCTTAAGTTTAGACATTTAAATTATGTCTAAATGATTGTCTCACAATCATTAAGCAATATTTCCTGCATTTCCTGTTGAAGGAATATACAGTACCACCTTGAATTACCCTCCATTCCTGCACTTTTAATGAATATTTCTAATCCATTGTTAACATTTGAACTTTACTGTGATTTAGATTTCTTGGCATAATGTGTGCCATGCTATTGTAAATAAATAGCTGCTTTAACTTCACTAGTGCACAAAGTTAAATGTCAGAAAACCATATTTGCATTTATACACAGAATAATTACCTGCTGATCAGAACAGTGTAATTAGGGATACTAATGTACAATATTAATTAAAAGCCTGCATGTTTGCAGAAAAAAACCAAAATCAGTAGGAGCAAGCAATAAAGAAGAAGCTGAATGCTTATTGTATGTTGTGTAAAGTGAAGAACTGCAAAAACTTACAAAACAGTTGTAATGCATTTCAACCAACTATTCAAATTATTTCTTACCTGGTAAAAATATCATATGTTCTCTCAAATTTTATTTTATTTTATTTTATTTAGATCTCTTAACAACACATGAAGAGCTGCAGATCTTGACTGATTTAATGTATTTAAATTTCCCTTATGGAGAACTGGATTTGAAGTGCTTGGGATTGCAATCGAAATGAATTTGATGGTTCAGCTCTGCCTCTAATGGATTACAGTATGAATGTCATCAACTTCATATTACAGTAAAAAGTGTAATCTCCTTCCAAATTTAGAAGTCTGGAAGTGAAGAGAGTGGCTGAAGTCCATCTTTTGATCCCAGAAAGAATGCAGAGAGGGAATTAATACCAGTCTTCATTCAGAAGAGTCTATTTGCTGAGCATCTGCTTTCTTGACGTGGGAAGGCATAACTGAAATCTGAAGAAACATTTAAAAATATCAAATTAGCCACAGGATGTGAATCCTAATTTTACAATGATGGAATAAAACATTGATATGCAAGACGTTAGGAAAAAATGTTTCTGCTGTTGGTTGCCCCTTTTTCTCTTTTCATTTTCAGATGCTTTCAGTATCCTGCGTCTGTGAGTGGAGTTGTATGAGGTATGGGTGAAATTGCAGCTGAAAAAATAAAAACAAAACCTTGAGACATTTACACATACCCGCTTTAAGAATCAGATTGGCTTCAGTAGTGTCTGTGTTTTCATTTTGTAACATGCCTTCACTATCTGTAAAGTATGACATTTTCTGGCAGGATTTTTGTGGAAATAGATAGTACTAAACTAATAGAAGAGAACAGTCATGTAAAGTGAGTTCACTAACATAATTCATATTTCCAATCAGGCAAAAACCGTAGTGTCAACATAACTTCAATTCAATACAATTCCTTTGTTGAATTTCAAGTACTCAATAAATGGCTCACAAGTGATTATTCTTAGAAACTGTATGTCACATCACTACCTAAAGGTACATGGAGAAAAACAGTTATAGCTCTTAATTAACTCATAAACAGAAAACAGAAACAAACCTCTTCTAACAGAATTATTTTATAGGAATTGTGAACTCAGTTTTACCTTTGATAAACTGGACTTTTCTGTTTTGCCATGAAACCTATAATATACTAGTTTCTGTGTTTTGAACAGTATCATGATGCCCAAACCTTAAGTTCAGCCTACATAATCAGCAACTCAGCTATAGGTGTTTTTTAGCTCTTTGCTTTTGCGTCAAGATAGGCAGCCTGGTACCAGGAATCATGGCTGACTCAGATCTGTGTATATTTGTTTTAAACATTTGTTTTGGTTTTAACCTGGGACTCAAGAGTAAAAAACTATAGATGAAGATCTGTGTGCACTGAAGATGAAAAAAATGTTTGCATCAACCCTCGCACTGTGAAACTGCAGAACAATGTACAGCTTGAGGTGTGACTCAGGCTCACTTAAGCAAATCCACCATGAAAAGTCAAAATCACTTATGGGGGTTAAATATGAATAAAATGTCATTTTAATAGTCTTTCTAATCCTCAAAAGATTCAGAAGATGTTTTAGGTTTTCTCTGAAGGCGTTTGCTTATTGCACTAACACAGCAAGGATCTGATTTGAATATGTATTGTGTATGCGGAATACAGTGAGAGTAGAGATTGCAGAATCACAGGGGAGGGTATTCCCAGTATTTGCTGATGAACTAGGGACTAGGCATGCCAAAGATCAGCCTCATTAGACATGTTTACATACCCAGGTGAAGGCACTTGTTTAATAACTGCACATATATTGAAAAGAAGAAAGTAATAAAATGTTGTTATCCCTGCTCTCAGAAGAAGAACAGTGGACTCATGCAGGGGCTTAAAAATTTGTTGGTGATGACAGCTCTTTAATGGCTGCATGGCTGAATTTGTAGCAGAAGAAAAAAAGGAATTGTTTCCTACCTTGCAGGGGCAGTGGTCATACGTTTTGCTTCTTTAAAGCAGAGTAAATTGAACTACAGAAAATTGTTGGAAGAAGTGCCCTTAAAGCTACTGTAGCCCTAGGTACAGTTGTAGCTGAATTCAAACCTTGGACATCTGAAACTACCATTTGTCAAGAGGCAACAGCCTACTAGGACTAGTGTTAGAGGGAGAGGCATGCCTTCCAGATGGTGTAGCACAAAAGTCATGGTCCGTATTTCTGTAGACTGAGCAGGAAGTTCCTGCAGAGGTCTGGGAACTTAGGCCATTTCCAAACACTTAAGACTTCACAGAGTCACAAACTGATGACAAATTGTGAGTGGGATGTTCTGGAAGAAAGAGAACAGGTCTGTGATGATCTACAGGTACATTTGTTCTTTATACACCCATTCTGACAGATGCAGAAAATGACATAAAAAGCTACAGCCCAACAAAACAGCCAGGGAGATCGTTGTCATATGACTTGCACGCAAGACCTGCTTTCTTTCACTCATAGGAAAGTTTTCTGTTTAGCACATGAACTCAGTATGTTCAGGAGAAGGATAGACTGGTAAAGGCATGTGAAAGGGAATATTTCATTTCCCCAGGTTTCTAAATGGATGTTTTTACATGGTAGAGTTAACTCTGTATTAAAGACCTTGTATTTGAAGTCAGTGCCAGAAATCACCAACTGCAACGTCATCAGTTTTTCTGTACAGCCAGATACTGCTGGTCTTAATGTCAATCTCATAATCGGAATACATTCCAAAGTGAACTTGCAGGGTTTCAGCTCCTGATTCTGCAACAAGCATCAGAATGAGCAATTTTCATTCAACGGCAGCCACAAGTAAGCCTATTTATATAGGCTCCATGGTAGTATACAAAGTTCCTCAGTACACCCAAAACTTCCTAGCAAAAAAATCTGAGCTAGATCAGCTAATAAGCAAACCTAGGGCATGTCTTCTCTAAAAATATACCAACAAAGAAAACACACTGGCAGCTAAACCTTGGTTTTATGGGAAAAAGATAGATATTATCTGTCTAGGTCCTCTGAGGATGGTATTCCATAGAAGGCCTTAGGCTCAGATGATGGACTTGCGGTTTCTATATACTAGACTTTTATATAGAGAGACTTTTATATACTAGAATGAGAAAGCCACTGTAGCCTTTCAGACAGGGAACAAGAATACATTGACATGAATTCCAAGAACATGTTTGAATGACATGAAAACCTTTTAGCATTTCTGCAACACTGAGAACTAGATTCAGATCTCTTCTTTCATGCTCTTTCCTAATGTGCATTTCTAAAACCATGGACTGTTTTCCTGTTGTATAGCATATCCAGGTTTGTATCTGCTCTCATAGCACTTAACCTCTGACTCAAGGATATTTTACTGTCAAAGATGAACTGCCTGACCATGCTGCAGTCAAGTGTTCTTGTGGAGAGTAGGTAAGATAAGGAAAAAGCACTCCTGTTCTGAATCAGTTTCCACATTTTCTGACAAGCAGGCCATTTTTAAATTGATGTGTTTTTTTTCCTTCATGTAGCTCCACTACTGTAAACTATATTATACATTTTTGCTTCCAACCTGTGCTTCTGTGTACCGGCTCCACATCATTCACAGACTTTTGGTGAAGGCAGCCAAATCTTTCTAAGATCTCTAATTCAGATCTAGCACACAAGTAAAAAATATACCTTTACACACACATCAGTACAAAACACAAGCAAAAGACAATTGAATAAGACTGACTAGCAAATTTAGTGGTGTGCAGTAGTGGTTCCTGAGGCCCCAGTTGTCATACATTTAAATTATGTTTAGCAGTGATGATCTGTATTGTATTGGGTCTGGCTGAGATGGAGTTAATTTTCCCCATAGCAACCCCCACAGTGCTGTGCTTTGTGACAGTTAGAAAGGTGTTGGTTAACACACCTGTGTTTTGGCTACTGCTGAGCAGTGCTCACACAGCATCAGGGCTGTCTGTCCAACATTCCGCCCTCACCAGCAGGCTGGGGGTGAGAAGATCTGGGGAGAGGACACAGCCAGGACAGCTGACCCAAACTGACCAAAGGGATATTCCATACTATATGATGTCTGCTCAGCAAGAAAAGCTAAGGGAGAGGGGTAGGAAGAGGGGCATTCATTATTAAAATATTTGTCTTCTGGAGCAACCACTATGTGTACTGAAGCCTTGCTTCCTGGCAAGTGGCTTGACATTGCCTGCTGATGGGAAGTAGAGAATAAATCTTTTGTTTTCTTTTGCTTCCGCACACAGCCTTTGCTTTTGCTTTATTAGACTGCCTTTATTTTGACCCACAAGGATTTTTTTCCATCTTATTTTCTCCCCACCTTGTCCTGCTGAGGAGGGAAGTGATAGAGTGGCATGGTGAGCACCTGGCATCTAGCCAAGGTCAACCCAACACAAGTATGGACAATGTTAACTCGAGTTTTCATCTCATTTGTTACTGCAATGTGACATTTTCTACTAATTTTGTACATAAAGCTATTCCAAATAACAAGTTAGACTCTCTTAGTGTCATCAGACATTGGCTTTGGAGTAAAGATCTGTTCACTTCTTGTAAAATTAACCTTTGCCTAACATTGATAGTAAAATGAACAAAAATAACTGTTGAAGCTTGAGATTTTTTAAAAGACCTTCACATGTATGTTGGATTCAGAGCAGACGCAGAACTTGAACTATGAAGAAGATACATTTAAATACTAAAAAAAAAGCATTAGTTTTGATAAGCCTTCAAGGGACTTCACTTCAGAATAAACCCATGCACAGCTATACCTATTAGCTATCTAAAGTTCTTGTCTCTCAAAAGCCTGATGCGTGGTAATTTTTCTGTGTTGTACGCTACATAGTAAAATGTGCATTCTTCTTAACACATAATTAGTTCTCTTGGGGCTTACACAAATTGCAGTTCTTATACACCTGTGGCTAGCACAAAGTAAATTGGAGAATTGAAAGCCTTAGGATCATGTCAATCTCTACAAACTGTCCACCTGTGATAAGCGTAGACTTGCCCTTTGAATGTTTTATTGAGCTACTAAATAAATAAATTAATAAATCTTCCTGCTTTGGAACTCGGGGTCCAAAGATGTATTAACCATATCTTCAAAGATAAAACATGCAAGCCTTTGTAAAGCATTTAATACAAATATGTCCATGTTTCAGACGTTAGTGGTAAGTTTGGAACTGCAAACTGAGTATCTGGGAACTCTGATATCTTGGGAGGTTCGCTTGAAGATAAATGAGGAGAATGTTTTTATTTACACTCATCTATTCATCCTTGCACAGGGAGGCTTCTATATGTTTCCCTAGTTTAATAGGGATGAGATACTAAACTAATTACAGATCCCATACCAGGAGATTAGTGAAGTTGTTTATCTGAATAAAACTGTAATTATATTTAAAAAAATAAGAGTAGTAATGTTTCATCGGGTAAATTAAACCTACAGTATGTACCGCATTTAATAACTTCATGGGGACCTTATAATCATTCCTCAGTCATGACAGAAGAGATGAAACAGTCTCAAGACCATCAAAACAGAGTAAGAGTAATCAAGAAAAAGGTGCTGTCTGTTTTGAAGATTATTACCCAGGCTGGATGACTTTGTTGTTGTGTCTCAGTGAGTAGCTGTTCTTGGCTAGATAATTCAATGCAGAATTTCTTGACTGAATGTCTGTGGGTTCAGCAGTATCACAATGGGCTGTGGGATCCTTCTTTTCTCAGTGACTGTTTCAAACCAGACCTCAGAGAGGAAAGAATTGCTTTGTCTATGTGAAACAAGCATGGTGATACATGGCTGTTGATTCATGAAAAGAAATGTTACAACTATTGCTATTTGATATATATTTTGGAAATCTCAGCCAAGTAATCTAAGATAGCTATGCTCAAATATTGAACTGTTATGTTCAATGCTTAATTTCATCTGATTTTCGAGTGCTGTGGTTTTATGCGAATAAAGAGAGGACTTCACAGGGTAGTAAATTGTAACTTTATTAAGCACTAAATTTGCTTTTCAAAATCTACATTTCTTATATAAATTATTAAAAGCTATCTATTAGCCAGTAATTCAAATTACACTTCTATGGATGGATATATCTTGCCCACCTTATGTTATCACTATGTGAAACTGTGGCATACTGGGGGATCTGCCCCTTGCTTCCCATGTATTAGAGTACTGGGATCAATCCATTAGATATAAAAAGATCAGATATGCTAGAGCATGTCTGTAGGAATGATCTTTACTGTTCACACCATTATCACAAAATTAATTCAGACTTTTGAAAATATAAGAGGAAATCTCTGTTTGTTGGCTGTTAGCACCTTTTTTCTTTTAAGGAAAGAAATTATGCAGAAAAAGTGGAGGGAGAGGGGATAGATAGTGGAATTTTATTGGAAATTACCTGCCTTGTGTTTCCTGGAATTCCTGTAGAAATATATAAAGCAGTAGTAGGTATTTGAAAAGCTCCCTTGCTGTACTGCAGTGAGCAGATGATTTGTTGCAGTGCAGCTAATAGACTTATGTTTGCCCATCTTTTGGACTCTCACCTAGAAGTAAATTACATTCTGTGATGTTTTTTGCCCAATTGGTCCCTTTACACTGAAGTGGTTTTTTTTTTTCTGGAGGGAGGAAAATGTTCACGCCTGTGCGTGTCTGCGCCTCTGCTTGTGTATGGGGATAACCTGTCCTCAAACTGAACTAAAAAGGGTCTTTGGATGCAATGGAGTTAGCTTTGGAGTACTAAAATAAGTCTTGAAAGTAGCTTGCTTTTAAAGACATGCTTGAAATTTCTGTTGTTTTCATATTTAAAGTGAAAAACCTAGTGACTGCATAAGTGATGGAATTTAAAAACCATCTGTGACTGCACGGTGTGTGCATCTACGTGAAGGCTGTTTACTGCATAGATGATAAAAAAGTGAGATAAACGCCTTAGTAGAATTATGTGATTAAGAGATGATGGAACCGTTGGAGTAAATCCAAGCTAAAATTATCTGGCTTCCCCTAAACTGATTTGGAAATTAGTAAATGAAACAAACAAACAAAAAAAATATAAGGAACAGAAGCAAAATAGTATTTTTAAATTATAAATGAAGAAGAAAGGAAGGGGAAAGAAACCAGGATATGATGTGGTTGAGGGCTGAGTAGGAACAACCAAAATGTATAAAGCAGAGGACTGAAAGAATGAATATAAGACAATCCACCTGTGAATAGGGAGGAGGAGGAAAGAAAAGGGTAGAAATGCCTTAGACAAGGACTAAGTCTAGTAGGACTCAGCACTAATTTCTACTGGGAGCTGAAAGGATGTTTCTAAATGTCTTTTGAAACAGGTAAGAGTTTTACTTATTTGCCTGAAGCCAGTGCTACTTCAGACCTTCTCACTGATCTCAGTGGATTTTGAATGAGATTCTCAGAGTCAATGTGTCTTAGTCTGGATATCATCTGCCCTGTATACTCTATGATTCTCTAAAGCATATTCTGAGAGTGTCTTATACTAAATTTTCCACTTAATTTTGTCATTAACATGTATTTGAATGGCTTGAACATGATTTATCTATCCTAATGTAGGCACTTAAAAATTAGACACCTAAATCTGAGCTAGCCCCTAGACTTCCTTTACAATTGATTAACAAAAATACGCACACAAAGATGACAATTCATTTCCTCTAGAGACATGCATTTAAAATACACTAGATGTATTGCCCTCCAGAGTTGCCTGTTTCCTTGCATTAACAGTAACAGACTAAAGTTACTAGCTGAAACTTTTGTATGAAGCTCAATCAGTTAATCTTTCCCCTTTTGTTTTATGAGTAGTTCCTTTCTTCAACCAAACTTATTTTGGCTTTTCAAAAATAAGGCTGATTTGGAGCCTCAAAGATATTTTTACATTTAATTTTACCTATTTTCTTCCCATCTGTGTCTTTTATATATCTTCTGCTAAACATTTTTCATTTTGAGTTTGTATTTATTTCTTACGCCATAAAATCATTTACAATGAGAGAGAAGCTTCAAATAACAGTCATAGCAATAAAGACTCAGAAGCGCAGTGAAGGCGAAGTAAATCAGGAGGCTAATAAAAAAAATAAATATAAAGGATGTAAGACCTTAAATTAAAAATCCCTGAGGAATAATGTTAATTTAATGTATAAAATTCCAATACAAGCTTCATAACCTGCTTCAAGGCAAACAGAGTTTTTAAAACTGACAGCTACTGCCTGTGGGTCTCTTGTGGGTATATTGAGCTGGTATCTCAAGTTAAGTATCCCCCCTCTATGGAATATCTGGATGAGGCCAAGATCCCATGTGTGAGCCAAAGCAACCACTATGTAATACAAGTTTCTAGGCTCTTACACTCCCATAAGAAAGTCCCAAGCTCTGCATTTTCACTAAAGACTATTTATTTCATTTTTAATCCACTCTGACTCCCATCCCTCCTCACTCCTTCTAATAAAATATGTTTAACAGACCCTTCCATTGAACTGAAAACAGGTTTTGGGGGCAGTAGTGAATGTATCAGCTTTTCTGGCTCCAAAGATTATATAATCCACCTGTTTCTCAAGAAGATCTCACCAATGTCCACCTCCAGTATTCCTTCACCTGGGAGTGATAAAGGAAGGAGGAAATGACAATCCAACTATGTTATGCTTTCCATGAGTTTGTTCTACTTTCCTATTCTTTAATAATCTCACTGAAAAAAACATATTACAATGACTGCACACCATTGACTTACTTCTTTTTTTGCAATAGCTTGCTCATTTTAGGTTTCTATTTAATGAGATGATGAGTACCCAGTGCAAGGGTATGTTATATGTCATTGCTGTGCTTGGTGAATAGAGATTCTGAACTCCAAGCTACGAAGGCCAGCTCTCTAATTTAAGTTTGAGACACTCATGTTTTCCATTCTATTAGTCTCTAAACTTTTGGCCATAAATTTAAGTGGAAGCACAACTGGAGTTTATAGCTCTCAAGATAAAAATCTCACGCTGTTAAATTTCTTAAGTAAAGAACCATTTTCTGCTGCTGGAGGTGTGAAACTCGGGCAAGTCTGTTGCAAGGTGTTTGTCATTCTACAGAGATGAGAAATTATTGATCTGCCCTTCATACGACAATGGAAATGGTACACGCTAGTTCCTGCTCCTTTGATTCTGCAGTCCCAAGCCTCAGACATTGTTGCTGATGCTAGTCTTGTGTTTCATACCTGAAGGACTGCAGAAATCACCAGCTCTGCAGTACCTCATCCTCTGCATACACAGAGAGATGTACCATGTGAAACTTCCTCGTACAAGACAAATCAGCAGAAGAGGTATTCACATCACCTGAGTTTAGCCCCATAACATCTGAAAGGTCCATTCTCTTTCCTTTCCCTAAGAGGAAATCTCAAAAATCATCTCTAAAAGAGTCCAAGACAGATAATGTGACCATCCTTCCTTTTTCACCTTGTTGTGTTCAGCCTGGCAGACTACTCTGGATTTTTCTGTTTTCTCTCAATAACTATGACTTTCTTATTCCTAGGCAGATTTCCAGGAGCTGTGTGTTACACTCTGCGATCATTATACTGTCCACAGCTGCATCAGCTACAGCTAATTAATCTGTTATGCAGTGTACATGAAAAGGAGGGAAGGAACATAGCTAACAGTACAGAATTTTCTAACTAGCAACAAAAAGTATAGGCCTGTGTAGGGGTTAACATCAGTCCACCAGTCCATTTTTTCCCCAAAATATCTACTTCTGATCATTTTCTACTTGATAACGCAATCCTCTACCATATTTTCTTTTAAGTTCAGTTATAAAAGTGAAACTAGCTATAAGGGCAAACAAGGCAAGGAATTGATTTAACTTTCAACCTGCCTTCCCCTTTTGCAAAAAATACCCAAACCTCATTTGACTTATACTAGTTAAAGGTATTTTTGGCACATATATAAATCTCCTCTGCACAGAAAGAAAATGTGACAAAAGGGCAAAAAGTAAAAGGCAATGCTGAGCACAGTTCTGCTGAAGCCTAGTTTGGGATATAGCGATGAGAGCTGTGTTCACGGTTTCAAAGGGAGAAGTCTACACCTGTTTTAGGGAAATACTAACTTGCAGCTGCATTGTACTTCATTTCAATGGAATCCCACTGATCTGATTAAAAGGTGCTGTTTCACAGCCACATTATCTCATTCGCTTTGAAAGGGAAAGCAGCGGACTTGATCAAAACATGCCTCCTCATGGCTGCATTCTCAAAGCCACTCTCACAGCAGAAGCAGATGACGTGAATAAGAATTGCTCTTTGCTAGAATTGTTAAATAAGTATCTGTGAGCAAAAATGCTTCTCACCTCTTCTTTGTTCTCCAGTCTTATAGAAGAATCAGTAGTCCTGACAACTATCAATGATGTCCTTCCACTCCCCCTCCTCTCTGTTGGGTTTCTATGAAAGTTCTGTCTGTGTGGGGTATAATATTTCATTAGACTTTCTTGCTGCCTGCCAGAAGTGAGTAGTATGGTTGATTATAATGAGATTGTTGAATAGACCAGAAAGCAATTTGCAGTTTTTCTTCACTTTCACGAAGAGAGATGGTAAATTAATTTTGTTGCTATTAACAGATCATATTTTTCTTTGACTTATTTAAACTCTGGCTTATATGTAAAAGTGATTACGAATTATGCCAAAATTCTTAACTGAAGGATGAACAAAGACTTCATTGAAATTAAACTGTTGTCTCTTAGAAATTTTAAGCCACCTAGGAAGAGATGTCCATCATTGTGCTGCACTGAAGTTCAGTTTTAGAATACCTAAATGCCACATGCATTGTAAGTGCTAATATCACAAGAACAGAAATCACTGTCTTTAATCCTCATATGATAAACAGGTTATTACAATACAGGTTTATGGCAGGTCTAGGTCTAAAGATCTGATAACAAAGATAGTCTCCTATCAGTATGTCTCAAAAGGTCGCAACACTTTTCACAGCTGTTAGGATTTCTGCTGTTCTATCTCTAAACACTATTTCTTCAGGAGGTTATAACATCCTGTATGTCAGCTGCCTATTTAGCATCTTCTGGGGTTTTTTGTTTCTTTTTGTTTGGTTTCGGGGGTTTTTTGTTTGGTTGGTTTGGTTTGGTTTTGGGGTTTTTTTTTGTTTATTTTCCTTTGAGTTCCTTCAGGCTGAGACAACTTAAATTTTAATTATTACTAATTATTGAAAAATCTGTAAAAAACCATTATTAGATATTAGCAGCTGCTCAAAAACTGTGATAAAAATTGCTAATGCCAATATACTTCATGATTTATTTCTAAAATGCAAACTGATTCTGTCATTTTACAACTTCATTGCTAGACTTCTAGTACTTCCTTTATGTAGCCTTTTATGCTAAATTAAAGTAGGAAGAATGGTGACTCAGAGAAGAAAGAATACGTTAGTGGAAATCTGAACCTTTCACTTTTTCCTCTTCTTAAATGAAAACAAACACTACAATGTCAGATTTGGCTTAAAGCCCATACCAGCTGAGTGGAAGTGGCCAGTGCAGAGCTATGATCTGGGTGTTTGTGCTGGAAAGAATAGAATTATAGAATGTTTAGGTTGGAAAAGACCTTGAAGATCATGAAGTCCAGCTGTTAACCTAGCACTGCTAAGTCAAACACTAGACCATGTTCCTAAGTGCCACATCTACACATCTTTTACATACCTCCAGGGACAGGGATTCAACCACTTCCCTGGACAGCCTGTTCCAGCCCTTGACAACCTTTTCGGTGAAGAATTTTTTCCTGATGTTCAATCTAAACCTCCCCTGGTGATACTTGAAGCCATTTCCTCTTGTCATGTCGCTTGTTATCTGGAAGAAGAGACTGACCCCCACCTGCCTACATCCTCCTTTCAGGTAGTTGTCAAGAACAATAATGTCCTCCCTGAGACTCTTTTTACCCAGGCTAAACAACCCCAGTTCCCTCAGCTGCTCCTCATAAGACTCGTGCTCCAGACCCCTCACCAGCTTCACTGCCCGTCTCTGGACACGCTGCAGCACCTCAACATCTGGCTTGTAGCGAGGGCCCCAAAACTGAACACAGTGTTCGAGGTGAGGCCTCAGCAGTGCCGAGTCCAGGGGGACAATCACTTCCCTTGTCCTGCTGGCCACGCTGTTTCTGATACAAGCCAGGATGCTGTTGGCCTCCTTAGCCACCTGGGCACACTGCTGGCTCCTATTCAGCCGGCTGTTGACCAACACTCCCAGGTCCTTTTCTGCCAGGCAGCTTCCCAGCCACTCTGCCCCAAGCCTGTAGCGCTGCCTGGGGTTGCTGTGACCCAAGTGCAGGACCTGGCAATTCTCCTTGGGGAGCCTCATACAATTGGCCTCAGCCCATCAGTCCAGCCTGCCCAGATCCCTCTGCAGAGCCTTCCTGCCCTCAAACAGATCAACACTCCCCCACAGCTTGGTGTCATCTGCAAACTTACTGAGGGTGCACTCGATCCCCTTGTCCAGACCATTGATAAAGATATTGAACAGGACTGGCCTCAGTACTGAGCCCTGGGGAACACCACTTGTGACCAGCCAATTACAATTGGATGTAACTCCATTCACCAACACTCTTTGGGCTCAGCCATCCAGCCAGTCTGTCACCCAGCAAACAGTAGACCTGTCGAAGTCATAAGCAGCCAGTTTCTCTAGGACAATGCTGGGGGAAATGCTGAAAAAGTCTAGGTAGACAACATCTGCAGCCTTTCCCTCATCCACTAAGTGGGTCACCTTGTCATAGCAGATCAGGTGAGTTAAGCAGGACCTGTCTTTCATAAACCCATGCTGATTGGCCCTGATCACTTGATTGTCCTGCATGTGCCACTTGATGGCACTCAGGATTATTTGCTCCATAACCTTACCTGGCACAGAGGAGCCAGGCTGGTAGGCTTCTAGTTCCCTGGATCTTCCTGCCATCTTGTGGATGGGTGTCACATTTGCAAACCTCCAGTCAGCTGCGACCTCCTTGCTTTGCCAGAACTGCTGATAAATGACGGAGAGTGGCTTGGTGAGCACTTCTACCAGCTCTCTCAGTACCCTTGGATGGATCCCATTCAGCCCCACAGACCTGTGTGTGTCTAAGTAGTGTCACTGTCCATTTCCCTTTGGATTATGGAGGCTTCATTATGCTCCCTGTCCCTGTCTTCCAGCTCAGGGGACTGGGTACCTGGAGAACACCTGGTGTTACTATCAAATTGTGAGGTAAAGAAGGCATTAAGTACCTCAGCCTTTCCCTCATCCTTTGTCACTACGTTTCCCCCCGCATCTGAAAAGGATGGAGACTCTCCATAGCCCTCCTTTTGTTGTTAATGTATTCATATAATCTTTTTTATTGTCCTTTAAGGAAGCGGCTGGATTAAGTTCTAGTTGGGCTTCAGCCCTTCTAGTTTTCTCCCTGCATAACCTCGTTACATCCTTGTAGTCCTCGTGAGCTGTCTGCCCCTTCTTCCAAAGGTCATAAACTCTCCTTTTTTCCCTGAGTTCCAGCCAAAGCTCTGTGTTCAGCCAGGCCAGCCTTATGTCACACTGGCTCATCCTTCAGCACATGGGGACAGCCTGCTCCTGTGCCTTGAAGGTTTCCTTCTTGAAGAATACCCAGCCTTCCTGGATTCCCTTGCCCTTCAGGACTGCCTCCCAAGGGACTCTGTCAACCAGTCTCCTAAGCTGGTCAAAGTCTACCCTCCAGAAGTCCAACACAGCAGTTTTGCTAACCATCCCTCCTTACTTCTCTAAGAGTTGAAAACTATCATTTTGTGATCACCATGCCCAAGATGGCCTCCAGCCATCACATCACCCACAAGTCTTTCTTTGTTGGCAAAAAACAGGTCCAGTGCGGTGCCTTCCCTAGTTGGCTCACTCACCAGCTGTGTCAGGACATTATCTTCCACATACTCCAGGAACCTTGTAGACTGTTTGTTCTTTGCTGTATTGGACTTCCAGAAGACATCAGGTAAATTGAAATCCTCCACAAGAACAAGGACTAACAATTGTGAGACTTCTCCCAGCTACTTATAGAACATTTTGTCTGCCTCTTCATCCTGCTGGGTGGTCTGTAGCAGAATCCCGCCGTATATGCCTTGGTAACCTTTCTGCTGACTCTTACCCATAAACAGTCAACCCTTTCATTACCATCATCAAGGTCTACAATGTCGAAACTGTCTCTAACATATAGGGCTACTCCACTGCCTGTCCTTTGCCTAGCCCTTCTAAAGAGTTTATAGCCATTCGTTGCATCACTCCAGTTTTGCAAGTCACCCCTCCATGTTTCTGTGATGGCAACTATACAATAGTTTTTCTTCTGCACAGTGGATTCCAGCCCCTCCTGTTTGTTGTCCGTGCTGCATGCATTGGTGTAGATACACTTCAGTTGAGTTATTGATCCTGGCACTTTCATGGGCAGAGAAGCCCTAATTCCTATGTGGCTATTCTCAGGCACTTCAGTGGTTTCCAACACATCAATAAACCTTGTGTTTTCATTACTGTGTCGATCTCCATCCCCTGCCTCCACTGAGATGGCAGATCCCAAAGACCTCACTGGCATACCGTCCCTCAAACACTGACATGCTTCCCCCAGGCTCAAGTGAGCCTGGTTTTATCCCTTTCCCCCTTCAAATATAGTTTAAAGATTTTTCAGTGAGCCCTGCTAACTCCTGTACAAAGATCCTTTTCCCCCTTTGAAAGAGGTGTACTTCATCTATCATCAGCAGGCTTGACTTCATGTAGACCAACCCCTGACCATAAAACACAGAATTGTATTGGTGACACCAGGCTTACAGCCAGGTAGAGTTCTGCTGGGTCTTCCTGCTTCTTCCTTCATCTTTCCCTGCAACCAGAAGGGTAAAGAAGAACACTACTTGTGTGCCTGACCCCTTAATCAGTTGTCCCAAGACCCTGAAATCTCTCGATTGCCCTCAGATTCCTTGTTGCAACTTCATCACTGCCTACCTGAAAGACCAATAACGGATAATAATCTGGGGGTGTACCAGGGTAGGAAGCTTCCCCTTCATATCTTTAACCTGGGCCCCAGGCATGCATCAAACTTCCCTAAGAACTGGATCTGGTGTGCGTATTAGGCCTTCTGTTCCCTTCAGAAGGGAGTCTCCCATTAGAACTATTTTTTTTTTTTTTTGAAGCAATTTTGATGCAGGACATAGGACAACTTAACCTTGGCAATACCTTCATGCTAGATGAACCATCATCCTTGTTATTGTTTGGTTCCAATTGCAGACCCTCGCAACTGTTACTCAAGGGCACCTGGGGAAGGTGAAGTACTGACAGAGGAGACACCTAATGTGCTGGGCAGGAACTTGTTGCCATTGCCCCTTATCCCTTAAGCCACCGCATTCAGCCAGGCAGAGGCAGGGTAGGGAATCCTCCGTATTATACACCCTGTCAGCCTGTTGGGTCTGTCTCAGGGAAGACAGGGTTCACGTCCAGTAGTTTATCTCTTTCTTGTGCTCCCAGATACTCCTCAACCTACTCCCCTCCTCCCGGAGCCCTGTCACTAAGCGGAGTATCTCCTCTCCCCGGGCGCAGCTCCCACAGGAGCGCTCACTTGTGCCACCCGTACTGGCACAGCAGCAGGGCACGGCCGGCAGCCCGGCACCTGGGTGGCTGCGTGTTCCCACCCGAGCTCTGCCTGGGCAGCTGCGTCAGCCGTGGTGGGTGCAGAGCTGAGAGAGGCCGTGGCTTTCTGCTGGGTGGGTGCCATTGCTCCCTGGTGGAGCTGGCAGGGCTTCAGTGCCCTTCCTGCGCGCCCTTCTGTGCGCACTGCTGCGCAAACTGCCGCGCCGTGCCCTTGCTGACGCACCACGCCCTGTTTGCCCGCTCTGTAGGTGGCGTCCTGGTCACGTGTGCTCCCTCAGGGCTTCCCTGATATGTGGAGTGCGGCTCTGCCACCGTTGCTCCTGGTCCTGCCCACATCCCGTCAGATGTTGTTGCATGTGCTGGGGGCTCCTGGTGGCTCTCTCCGCTCCCCCTGATGTTTCCCAGTTCAGGACCCCCCCCCCGTGCCTCACACTAGAGTGCCTTGCTGCCAGCCATGCCAGCACCGGAGCTGCTTGCCTCAGCCACTGACTGTAAAACAACGGAATAATGGTGAGCAAAATAAGGCTCAAAGACATGTGAATAAGGTGGAGGTTGGCTGGCTGTCATGCTCAAAATCCCCAAAAAATCTTGATTTGGAGCTTTCATGTTCAGTCACCTGTTGTGAAAGGGATAAACAGTGGTCTGTTCACAAGAATACAGCTGAGCTGCAGAAGAAGATAAGTTGAGTGCCTTGGCAATCAAGGGGAGAGAGCTGGACACCAACTGTGAATGCTCTAACAAAATCCATGGACATTTGTCTCCTCAGAGTTGGAACTCATCAGTGTACAAAATGTCATCACAGACCTAATTAACACTAGCCAATACCTTACTTAATACCAGTACTAACCTATACCATTATTTTCATATTCATCAGTGTTCTTAATGCATCACTCTTTGGTATCAAAAAGTTTAGGTCAAAAGGCAGAATGAAAGATTTCTAGGGTCACAGTGGATAATATAACCTTTTCTGTATTTTCAGAAGTCAGAGAAAATTCTCTGTCAAGTGTAATTTGCTCTAGTCAACATCATTATGTGGTCAAAAGGTGGAAATATAAGGCAGGGACAAGGATGAAAATTTGTGACAGTGAGCAGAGGCTGGAGCACTGATGTTTACACTGTTCTGTCCAAATGCTGGTAAGTCAGAAGCTCATCTTCCACTGCAGTCTGGCGTTGTTATCCTTTTTTTTTTTTCTTTTTTTTTTTTTATTGTTATGGTCTTACTTATACTGCCAACAAAGCAGATTGTTTATGAACTGACTGCCTGAGTACACAGCTCATACACTTGCACTACTGTTGGGATTTTCATTCTGTGCATAGTTGGAAATAACTGCTGGCTAATTTTCACAGGCATGTCACTCCAGTTATTGCATCTGATGCATGACTCAGACTTTGCCATTTACAATACAAGTTTATTTTGATATTTTGCTGAAATTCTCATCTTTCGAGGGACAGCTTTAAGAATTAAAGGATTTCTTTTACAAAAGACCAATGATTGCAGCACTGAACTTGAGTTTAAATAAATCCACAATAATTCTTAAGCAAGCTTCAAGATAATGTTAATGTTTTGAGCTCAAGAAAATTTATGCTAGGTTTCTAGAGGCTTCTAGCTTTTTCTCTGCAATGAGCAGAGCTCTTACTTTCCTGAGTTCTTGATTTATGACTTATATTAATATTTGGTTTAATTTTAAGAGATACTGAATAAAAGGTGTAAATGGCATGTAGGTTTGGGGCCACATTACTTATACAATCAATCTCTTGAAATTGATTACATAATGAATGAACCAATAAGGAGTTCTCAGTAATAAGTAGCTATCAGCCATGGTTTGTACTCAGACTTCCTAGGCCAAACAGGTACATCCCAGGTAATACATTTTCCTCTGTTTACTCTATTGTCTGAAACATCCTATGTGCTATAATATTTGATTGGCTTGCAAAGGCAAAAAAAATAAGGATAATCTTCAGTACTCGTACAGCTGATAATTAATATAATGTCCTTAGAAATCCTGGTAATCCTCATGATTAATTTCATATAACATCAGTTTTTAGTGATATTTTCCATTTACTCATTTACTGCTCAAGATCTTAATGATTTGAACTAACATAAAAATAAACTTAAATTTGATCAAATAGAGCTAAATCCATTTAGTTCTTCCTCCAAACTGCTAAATGGATGTAACATGTTGTGGGTAGATTGGCATACTGACAGCTGTACGGCTTCCCAAGAAGAGAGAGAGAGAGAGAGAGAGAGAGTGCTGACTTCACTTGTTTCAGAAGCAATGGAAAATCTTTTAGAAGATAATGATGAACTATAATGATAGGTAAGAGAGCAAGATACAAATTATCAAGTCGACTTTCAATTCAGGCTGCTTTGTAGACTTCATCAACACAACTGGCACGAAGAGGGCAGATAAAAAGGTGAACACAGATTCTCAGTGCTACCCTTTATCTTGGAAAAATCTATTGCCACCATCTCAGAAATTCTGATTATTTTTGTGTATGAGGAGCAGCGACTCATTTAAAGAGCTGATACATAGAGTGAATGACAGACTTTGTATACATGGTGAGACATTTGGGGTGATTTCATTTATACTCCTGGGGGAGCTAGGTTTGTTCTGTGAAGAACTGAGAGTGCCTGCATGCCAAAGGCACTCAGCAATTTATAGAGCCTCAGAGTCCTTGAGCTGAATCTTTAATATTATGCCCAGCTACAGAAGAATAGCCAGGCTGGATTTGGGCTAGAATACGTAAGTGAGGAGGCAGCAAAGCTGCTCCACAGAGTGACCCTAACAAGATTGCTTCAGGTAGATAGTGTGAAATGAGAAGAATCATTTGGTAGAGGCAGACATTTTTGACCCCAGTCACAAAAATCAGCTTCCAACTGTTGTATATTTACCCATTTCTAAAACGTACTGCTGCACATAAAGCACCTCTGATAACAAGACTGGTAGTCTGCTGCAAAAAAGAACCTGTAACCTCCCCTTCCACCCTCCCTAGCTGTAACATTATGTTTGAGCCCTTCTCAGACCCCGGTGAGGCTGACCCGCTGCAGCGAGGCTGGTCCACTCTTGCTGCAGGACAAAGGTGGCATTGCCATATTCTTTCCTGCCTTACTCAGGCCCAGACATGCAAGATTTTTCTAGCTGTTCATGTGAACTCTGAACTAGACAATACTTCTGTTAATCAAAAAAAATGTATCATTGGCTTTCCTTAGGCTTTGCCTGACCTCAGCCTTCAGCAGTAGGAGGTTATATCATGGATTTTGGAAAGAAGGAGCATCATTACAGGCTGTCCTCTTACAACCTACCTCCCACAACTCACTGATATTTTCTCTGCATGTGTATTACTTTCTAAGTGCTGTCTTCTATTTGGCTTTTGCTGAGCTAATGTTTGACTGATTCAGTGATCTTTAGAGTTAACCTATCAAAGCTGTTAAGGTAGTTAAATCAAAATTTACCAGCCTACTCAAATTTACTTGGTACATTAGCTACCTAAAGATTTTGTATTGCATACACTGTCTTAGCTTCTAATTCAGGAAGGTCATTTGAACATCAAAGAAATGCTGAATTGTTTATTGATTTCTTAATTATTCAGTGCTTGTGGTTATTTCTTTATGTTCCACTATGTTGTTGTGCGTGGTGTTTTTTTCACTTGAAAGTTTAATAAACCAAAATATTAAAATCAAAACAAAACAATTGTCACACAAAAGGCAAGACTGTGATCTTGAAACCCTGCTTTTCAAATATTTAATCTGTTTAACCCTCACTGACGGGATATTTCCTCATTCAAGTTATTAGCTTTAATTTTATGTATTTGTATAATGTGTGTGTGTGTATGTAAAAACATACATATGTATGCATATGTACCAGAGCTCATCTCTGTGGTACAGGAGCAGAGCGAAAGCAGTTGTGAGGCAAACCTTACAGTTTCACTTATGAATATGAAGGGTTTGCTCTTGTTCAATACTCTTTATGGAGCAATATGCATAAGTACTGATAGGTATTAAAGTGGACAGGATGCCTTTTCCAAAGCAGTTTCCAGCCCAAATATGACTTTATATTCCTGTGCTGTCTTACATTTCTTATGCTACTAATGAACTAATTTTACTTCAGCATCTTTTGTAGAACTGCTGAACAACTAGACTATTACCCTAAAAATGCTCCATTCAATTAGAGTGCCCATTTGCTTATGTAAGGAGAAATATTACTTTTTTTCCCCCCTCTTGATTACATTTAAGTTAGAGGAATTTCAGTGAGTCATAGTCTCAAAAATATAAGAAACACAATATTGGACATTTACCACATTCTTTGCATTATTAGAACAACTAATGGAATAATTTACATCAATTAATTTATTTAACAATTTTTCTTCTTTTTTTTTTTTTCCTTTTCTGTTTTTCATTATCAGGCTAGATAAAGCTGATCACATAGAAGTCAGCAAATTATTTAATTGAATTTAACTATGTATAGTTGAATTATGTTGATGATGTTGTTTTAATTTGAACCTCTAATTATGGCTTGCCTGGTTGTTTCATGTTCTAATTATCATCATACTTCAAAACAAACAAAAAAAACAAACAAAAAGTGTTGTTTTCCCATACAATCACTATTTACAGCATTTTTTGTCTATTGCCATAAATAAGATGAATCGAAGTACATCTTGGAGTGCAGTCAGTGTCCAAAATGGCATGATACTGTAACAATATCATGCTGTCATTTCACCTATTGAAAAGCAAGAGATCATTTATTTAGACAACTTCAATGTGTTAACTAATTTGCTGAATAATGAATCTCATGTAAGTAAGAAATCATTTGCATTGGCTTGATCTAAATATCATTGCCAAAAGCAAACCCGCTTTCCAATGTCCTTTCTACTCCATTTCTTGGTTCTTTGGAGAACAGTACTCTACAATTGCACTCTACTGCCAAATTATGTACTATAGTAGTTTTGTAATATGGGCAAATGCCTACGAAGGACTAATTTGAGACCATTAAACTAATTTCACTTGTGACCCAAGCCAGATTTAAACCCAGGCCCTATGAAGGTGACAGGCATGTATATTAACTTATGGTATTCTGAAACCTGCCCTGGGGCAGGAGAATTTCAATAACATTAAAAAAAATCTCTTAAAATTGAAATATGAATAATTTACAAAACAAGAAACCTCAACTAATAGTCTCTGTTCATATTCAATACTGCCGTGACCCGTAGGCTGTATTACAGAAATGTGTTTTATCTGGTGCTACTTTTGCAACAACTTGTGTGGTAGATTACTGCTTTTAAAGAAGGGCTCGGTATAATTTTGCCAGGGTCTCTACGCATAGCAGAGTCTGTACTTTTTAACTGATTGTGCACAACTATTAGTCATCAGAGAGATAGTCCTGCAAAGCTCTCTGGCTGAAATTTCAGTGGAAGACTATAATCCACAGAGGTCTGACCTTATGTGTCATTCATACACATAAGGTGTATGTTAAAGTAGATATTTAAGCAGGTGGTGTGTTAAAGCAGATATTTAACTAAGGCATTATGATGTCCAGCTGTTCAATACCCCAAAATAAGATATCTGGTTGAAGACCTGGCATTCAGGTCTACTTAGACACTTAATTTTTGCAAGTCCTGTACAGCATACTGTATGCAGTGCTTATACAATTAGTAATCTGTTAAATAGTAGGGCATACTGGTCTACATGGATGCATGCATCTCTTCCAGGGCTGCAGATGAGTGTCTCTATGAAACAGTTTTACACTCTGAAGCAGTTTGCTGTACTAAGTCTTGGAAAAGCATCATGGCATTTGTTTGTTGGATTGTTTCTCTTTTTGTAATTATTAACTGTCTATTAGGAACATATAAAGAATCTTCTGCATTAGTGTCTTAATCCAGATCAGCAATGTTTTTTAATTTTTCCACTTGCTACACATTGGGGTGTATTGCACAGTGTTATAAAGTTCATGGATTAATTTGGGGGTTAAACTGGACTGGAAGATGGACTACTGGAGAGTAGTTCATGAATATTGCATCCAGGCCACTAGACTAGATCTTGCCTGACAAAATCCACTGAAATGTTTGTAGTTTGTGTAAGTAAGGGCCCTAACCGTATATTACACAGTGAAAAAGCCCTGATACTACCATCTCTTAACTTACTAACAGCTAAGGAACTTTTGCCTGAACTATGGTATCTAGATAAGATTTTTCTGAACTTCTTTCATCAAAATAACCTGCGTATACTTAAGTAGCAAGAGCTTCTCAGTCATAGAACACAGATTGTATGTAATTCAATCCATATGAAATAATTAGTGTTTAATAGAACACTGAGTATTAGCTAATACTAAACAATTTTTGCTGTATTTTTGGTGGGCTGAGTAGAACCTTTAAAGAGTTTTTATTTATTTCTTTATTCTTGATGTCACCAAGGCAACTATAACACATGTTTCTAACCATCTTTTCTTTAGGTTTAACTGTCCCTACAGTTTGGACATGACGGGAAAGACTTCTCAACAGATAGCAAAAATAGGTGTTTTAAATAAAAATTAAAAAATAATTTTTAAAAAATAGAACAAATGAGACGATATGGTCTAAGACCTTTCTGATGAGAGTGGATCTTTGTACCATGCCTACTACTTCATTCCTTGTGTTTATTTCATGTGTGAAGACACCATGGCTAACATTAAGCACCCAAAATAATTGCTTGAGAAAGGAATGTTCTTATCCTATGCTCAATATGGTTAATGGAGAAAGAAAATATGTCCCTTGTAGAAGTTACTCAGCCCACTATGATCTCCTTGTCTTCACTGGCTGCAGAAGGAATGGACACTGCTAAATTCATTGCTTTAAATAGCTACCTAAAACTAAACTAGGCTATTGAGTCTTGGGGATTTTTCTGGGAAGAATATGTCAGGATAATCCTCAGAGGCCACAATATTTCACTAAAATAATACTTACTTTAGTTAAGGAACAGTACTTAAATGTAAGAAATGCCAGAAAAATGCTTTCCTTTTTTCAGTAGGAACCAAGATTTCTTGGTAGGATAAATACTTTTCTTATTGTATGTTACATGTGTACATTCATAAAAAAATGTGACGTCTGCTCATATTAATTTTGCATGTGTTTAATCTTTCTTTGATGTTACTACTCAGAATTTTATTTTTCTCTTTTTTTTGTGTGTGTGGTTAAAAAACCCAAGACATTCACAAATGAAAAACTACTTTAGGATTAGCGTGCTACAGTCAGTGCAAAATACTTTTACAAAGCTGTGGGATCAATATGACAGACTGCCTTGAATAATTTGTAGTAACTATTAGAGTTTAATTTGAAGGAAACAAAAGACGTTGAATGTATCTTCTTGACTTAAAGACCAGTTCTTCAGTTACTTTTGAATTACAAAGATTGGCAAGAGCCAGTAATGACAGTTAGTGCTTAATTTAGGATTGTAATGGTCAAAGTGCATGTCCAGAACACTAAATACAGTTCCTGAACTGCTAAAATGTGACTCAGCTGTACTCCAACCTTTATTCAATTTATAATTTGGACAGGTCACTGAGATGGAGAGAAATAATGGCTATATGCTGCATGGATAGTCCCCATATTCTTGGAGCCAATGAGGGATGTGTCTGGGAACCGGGAATAGCCAGAGCTTGTGTTCAGTTCTATTACATGTCCACCCAAAATGATAAATAATAGGCATTTCAGCTAGTACAGAACAACACTGGTGGCTTTAGTGCAGTGGTACAAAACTAGTTTGTAAAAGCTATGATGTATTTGCAAGATATGATGCCTTACAGCTCTTTACAAGAGAGCTGCTAGAGATGAAACCAGAATCTGGGACCTTGTTTTCAATTGGTAAACTTCTTAAGATGAAAGCAGCACACAGCATCTTGCTTATCATAAAGAAAGGCTATGTGGAGCACATGGACATCTTCAAGACAAATGGTGTCCACAGCTTTGAGGCTTATCCATGCTGCTGTAGATTTGTGGCTTATGTGGCATGGGAAACAACAGAAGGTCCATTATACCTTTCACATAAATGTTGGAAAACACCAGACAGCATAACCAAGTTCCACCTATATTTCCAAGGACAAAAGTCTTGAGCAAGATAAAATATGGATCCACTTTATTACCACTTGAATAAGGAGGTCTACTAACTTCTGCAAAACCTGTTCTTTGCTTTTCATATTTTTCAGCTTTTACCTTTCTTTTTTTTAGAAATTTTTAATCTGAGGGTGACATAGGTAACTTCTTTACCTAATGAAAATATTTGGCTTCTAACTCTTCTATGAGGAAGTTATTCTTTCTAAAAAGGGGATAAGAATTGAAATGCTGGAAAAAGTAAATTTTGCTGTGTTTGAAGACATGGCAGCCTCACAGAGGAAGAGTGATGACCCTATTACTGAGAATGAAGGAAAAAAAGAGGCTAAATAAAAGATGTTTGCATAATGTTTTAATAGGCAGGTTCCTTAGTAAGAGTGTGGATTTTCTTTAATCTCCTGTATAGTATAAAGAAAAGAGGAATTCAACACTAGATAGTTTTGAAGACTGATTAACATCTGACTATTTATTTCCAGTACATATAGTTAAGTATTTTTGCATTAAGCAGACAACATACCTAATTGCTACTAGTGAGATGTATGAATAATTTGACTCCTCCTTGGGTGTTTGTACATACTTAGGATTAAGAGTATGAATTCAATTTTATACCAAGTGCCTTTTCATTTGCCCTTTGAAGATATACACACCTTTTCAGTTCTTATCCATCAAGAGGTTTAAGGATGTATTACTGATTTGTCTAAACTGGACAGGTTCTGCACCTATGTGATCCAAAAATAAAACTGAAATCACAGCAATTTACTGTGACTTTCAATTATATTGATTGTTGAAGCAATATTATCAAGAAGTATGATAATTTGAGACAAAGGGGGAAAAAATTTCCCCATTCACATTTCTCCTTTGTGTCATAGCATAGAAGATAATATAAAGGACTAGAAAAAAGCAGATCCAGCTGTGACACTGATACACTATGTAACCATAGGCACATTACATAAAGTTCTACAAGCTAAATTCAGAATAGGACTCTGGAATGTATGTAGAAGCAATGGATATTAAAAGACATTAAAACTTAAGTTGTAACACTGAAAACCTGTATTGTTTTACCTCTATGTTCATTAGCATCTTGAAACAGTACATTTAACTGCTTAAATTCTCTTTTGAATCTGATCTGCTAGGCTTTCTGCACATATATTCATCATGAAGTAAGACAACGCTGATTCCTTCAAAAATGCTGTTGTTGCTGCTCTTTTTTTTTTTCTTTATTCTTTTTTTTAAAAAAAATACAACCAGAAAAAGTGGATGATGGTAAAATATCCTTTTTTACCGAAGAAAATTACAGCCCATATATCCATATATTTATCTGGTATAACAGCAATCAGATTATTTACTGTTTCATCTAGGGGAATTCTCTGTCCCATTAACTAAAAAGAACCCAAAAACCAACAAAAAAAACTCACAACAAAACCAACTTGTGGGGGAAAAAAAAGATTAATTTGGAAAATATTGATCAGATAATCAATAACATTTGGACACAAAATATCTATTATGATAGTCAGAGATAGCTTTCCAAATGCAATAAATAATATGAATATTTGAGTTTGGGGTTTAGACAGTTTAAAGACTCAAATTCTTCACCTTATTTCACACATTCAGAGGGATATTGTAAATACATGGGACTACATACTGAAGCAGAGTTTTGTATAGGAAATGGATTGCAAAAGAAATTCTAGTCAAACAATCATGATGAATTTCAGATATAATAAATTAATTTTATTTTTAAATAATGACAATGAGTCTAATATAATTTTCTACAATCACCCAATTATCATCAGACTTTGGCGAGTTTTCAGTCCCAATATAGCATCCTCCTACTGTTCTTTTTTTAACTTTGCAGTCTCAGGTTCATACTTTACAAAGTGGCTTGGTTTGAGTACTGAAAATGCAGTTCTCAGGAATTATGGCTTGTAACTGATCAACATTTTCAAACATCCTTCTCATTAGAAATTGTTGTTTTCCTCCAAATCACAACTATTTTTATAAATTTAATGTGCTGGAGTATAGGTTTGGTTTCAGAAGGGAAGAAAGGGGGAGGAGGGGGCGGGGGAGTCTAACTGAATAACCAAAATCTCTGGATACAGGAAACCCATTTTTAAATTGTTTCCAAGAATTCACTTTGCACATTTCAGATGACAGCCTGATTACTAGTATCTTTAAAGGAATATTAATTTACAGAATGAAACATTTACAGAACACTATGTGGTTAAGCTATGCACTTTTAATTGCAACATCACATTTACTCAGGTAAAATTTAGAAAGTCTCATTTTTGTTTAAATATAGAATTAAACCAAACTCTGAAAACTTGAAATTATTATGAAAATGTAAGGCCTGTTTTCCAGTTAATCTTGTTGGGAATAAGGAAGGAATAAGCCTAAATTTCCTGTGGAAAATTCTAGTGAAAGCTATTTTCAGGGCTGGTTGTGTGCTTGGATTGTTTTTTTGTTTTCATTTGAGAGTTAAATTATGTGGATTTTTGTGTATTTTTTTTTAAACAAAATGATTGTTTCAAAGAGTATTTTTTACCATGTTTCAATTCTATGACTGTGCTAAAAATCAAGTTACATGTCAGCTGCTGACACTAGCTGCAGATTCTCCATTTGTAACTGATGCCTTCTGCTGCGGGAAGAACCAACCTTTCAGACCCCTGAATCTGGGTAACCCATCCCAGAATATGTATGTTTCAACTCAAGCCCTTCCAACGCATGCCATTCTGTACATGGGTCAATAATACACTGCTGACTAGATAAACTCTACATGCGGTCAGTTTATAACTGATTTCAAAAATCCTTTGCCTTATTGTTGTAGTGACCAAGGCAAAATATTTTGGTATCCCACTATAATTAATTGCCTAACTTTTCCTAAAACACTCTAGTTTTCCACTCATTTTCATTATGCATTATAAGACAATATCATTATTTTATTTGACATCATTACAATGTCTCAATAATGAAAGGAAGAAAAAAAAACTTTAATAGAAAAACATGATTTTGGAAAAATCAGCAAAAATGTAATTACTTTTTATTATTCAGTGATCTAAGATGTATTCTAAACTAGAATGTGTTAAAAAATGAGGGGACATTCAATAAAAAATTCAAATACATTAACTCTCTAGGAAGTAAGTCTGCTCTTACACAAACAAAAAACTGTATTAAAGAACTATGTTGCATATAATGACACTTTGAAAGTTAGATCCTGAAATATTCTAAATGCACTACCAGTTACAGACAGATGCGTCCTGACTCACAATATTTCAGAACTAATTGAAATACTGACACGGTGTTTAGGATGACAACTTCAATTTCCCTTCCTAGTCTTGATTCCTACCAGCTGGCCATGGCAACATGTAATGCTGCATGAAAAGATATCAGGATTCTCAAAGCTATGATTTTCATTGTCTAAAAAGCAAAGGAAAGAAAAGAGCAGTACTGTGCAAGGGGCTATGCTGTATTGTGATTATTGGCACTGCAAATATTTCTATTGTATACTCACTTTTATTTAGTCATAGTAAATGAACATTGATTATACTACTGCCCATGAAAATGGAGTACTATGCCCATCTTTCACTAATAAACATTGACATTTAACATGCAAAATCAGTGAAACATTTATATTAAAAGTAAAAAAATAATAATAAAAGCACAAACCACACACAAAGAGTTCTGACTAGACTTTAACCCAATACATATTTTATGCATATCCTACAGAGCTATTAACAAATAATTGGAAAGTTAAATAGCAAAAATAGCACTATTTTTCAGAATACCTTCATTCTCAAAAGTCTTATATTTATCTTGCGTTAAACTGAATTTATTTTCACAGGTGTTGGATTCTCAGAGCTTTTGGACATCTTTGGGTTCTTGATTTTCTGAAGGATGTATATACATGATAAGTAATGGAAACAACTAAGGAATACATCAGGTAACAAGCTTTATAAATTCAACAACTGTGAACCAAACTGTGATTTATGAAACATTTGTAATTACCCACTAATATTCTTGAAATCAAAGGTGGTTTATTAAGTCATACTAGTATAAACCAGCTCAGGCGTTTAGATACTAATGCTGAAGAATCTGAAACACTGAAGGAAGCACAGAAAGTCATGCAAATCATCAATAGAAAAAGTAACAAGTTATTTTAGAACAAAGCAGTTCATTATTTTGTCTTGTCTCCTGGCTTTAGCTCCACTTTTTACACTAATAATAATAATGATAATGATGATGTGAGAACACACTGTCCTTAGGAAGAAGGAAAATTACAAAATGACATTACACTTTCTAAAATTTTCTTGTGGTTATTTGAAGTTCATTTTTTGGAGAAGAAGTCATTCCTCAGAGAAAATCTACTTACAAACATGGTAATTGCCAATCACTGCCACTCACCCATCAGTGTGTGTGTTTTAAACCTTAGTATGCCCACTGCAAAATATATATTTATAAATTCAGTTTCCTTCCAAGCAAAAGGTACCTGCAATTCGGGGGGGGGGGGGGCGGGGGGAAGTAGTGATTCAATAAGCCTACTTTTGTGGAAGGAATACATAAATCTAAATCTGAGTCATAATTCATAAATATTAATCTCTTTTATTTGCACAGGAAGAATACTGAATTTCAGTTTTCCTTAACTACATAAAAACAGATGGGATACAAAGCTTACAAAACTGTTGATTTAAAGAAATTATTTCTCTTCACATCAGCTGGCTTCTGATACTTTTTTATGAAAGTCTTCTTCCATGACCATAGCGATTATGAAATAACCTCTCAAATGAAATTCCCTTTGGTGAATAACTACACTACTTGTTTTTATGAATTAACTCCAGATCTAACAGTTCTATTATTTAATGGTTTCCTATGTTCCTACACTATATATTGTAATTTTTGCTTTAAAATAATGCTGTAATTATCAATTAACCTACTCCTGCTGTAAAACCAAACTTTCTTCATTTAGAAAAATATCTTATTAAATCTATGCATCATCCATGATATAGCTTATATCTTTTTCCAAACACAGACTGTAATGCTTTGAACAAAATACCTTTAAAAGCCTAAAGACAAAGATAAGGAAACAGACCTGCATTCTCAGGTGTAACTGGATTTCTAATTTCTTGAATAAGAAGCTCAACAGCTTTTTAAATTTCAGCTGTTACTGTCTAATTCCCACCTACTTATTCCACAGAAATATTAACTTTTACTTAGAAAAAAAAAAAATTAAAATCCCTGTCTAGTCCCTAGTGATTCCAAAGAAAAGCTGAAAAGTTACTACTTTTTTTTTTTTTCTTCTACTAGTGGGAAAACTGAATTAAAAAAGAGTGGGAGATGTTGTATGTTAATTTTATAGCTCTTCCTAATTTTTGATTGCTGCTGTGTTTAACTCTAATTCCAGCAAATTGGGTTGGACGAAAATCCAGATGAAGACACATTTGTTTCATCTGTCCTGCCGATTATCTTGACGTCTGTGGGAAATCATGACTTTGAAGATGCATGAGGATATTTCACCTAGCAGCTTTTGATCACTAGCAGATTTTAAGTACTAAAAAGGGCTTTCATTTGGATATATGAGGTAAAAGGCAAAAAATAAAAAGAGCTGAGATAATAGGTAGAAGGAAGGAGGTTTATGACAAGTATTGTTCATGGATTCTCTTTGGATCAATGTCAACTATTGTCCAGCTTACTTGGAATGAATCAAAAATACACCAAATGCATGTAACTGGCTTATTGACAGATATATTACTATGACCTATTACAGGTCAATTCTTAATAGCCTGGCCAAGTATTTTTTTTTCTTTTTTCTTTTGTTTTTTTATCTAGAGCTGTTAATTCTTTTTACCAATGATCTAAAGCAGCCATTCTTTCTTCTTTTTTTATTTTTTTTATATTTGGCTACTGATAGGACCCATTAACATTACACATTAACATTGTGAGCTATAATGCACTCTTCACAACCAACTTTAAATAATCAATATTAAAAAAGAGGTACACTTCTGCAGAGCACTGTGGTTCATTAGTATTTTTCAGATCACAGATTGGGATGTGTTAATATGAACTATAAAGCCTTAGGGTGATGAAATATGCAGAGGTGCAAAAATTGCTTAAAGACTAAATAGCAAAGAGTATAGGCTGCTATTACAGTGGGATCAAAGCTGTTTACTTCAATGGCTGTAATAAGACAAAACACATCTTAATGCAGCCAGATGCAAGGAGGACATAGGTCAATCAAGACTTCAGACTGTTTCCCTTAATGAAATCTTGTAATACAACCCTATGACAAAAAGATTCATTCACATACAGGAAGAAGCAATTTGACTCTGTATTGTACATTAATATGATAACTCTTAGAATACTATTTCCACTACTCACGTCCACAATTGGACTACTCGAGGTTGGAAATCAAACTGAGATTTACAGAACTCAACTTGTTCATCTTAGTGAAGAAATGAGTGAACAGTGAGTGGAAAGAAAAAGAAAAGGAAGAAAACGCCTTGCTTTGAGGTTGGAAGTCTAGCCTTCATATCAGTGACATAAAAAGAACCAATCACTTAAACATTACCGTTTGCATGCTCAACTTCAGCAGTGAAAAGCACAATGTAGTTAGAATGGGAGGAATCCCATTAATCCTGAATGGGGTTTAAAATAGTCAGCTTATGGGGTGCTTAATCAAGCCAAGAGGAAATGCTAATTAGTGGGCTATTTGAGATACTCTTTGTTGCATGAATGTAAACAATTGCCTCAGAGATGCAGCAAAATACCTCTGTGAAGCTAGAATTCAGAGCCTGAAGCCTTTTTCTGTGCCATAGCATCTTTTGTATGATTACTTACTAGTAGAGCAATTATCCAGAAAAACTGTGTTTTAGGCCATCATCAGACCGTGGCAGTTTAAAATTTACAGGCTTCACATCTCACTGTTACACCTTAGCCACCGTTCCTGTAGTACAAGCAGTGCTCCTGCATTTTACTGTAGACAACCATTGGATAGCAAAGATAGAAATAACGAAGTGAAAATGAACTGCTTGCTTTTCTCTCAGCTGAATACTCTAGCTATCATTTGCAGACTGGGCTACTTCTTCCTTGAAAAACTTCTAGATCATAACTATATCCCCTCTCCCCTTTGCAAAAAGATGAGAGCTGCAATATTCCAACTCCGTTAGGTTGATTTGAGCACACCTATTTCTTTTCCCTATTCAAAACTGCTAAGCATAAAAATGCCAACATTTTGTGTCCCAAACATTATTATTTTAGAAGAAGCACTTGGCGCAGTGCATACACACAGTTACCTGAATTAGGAACATTTGGCCAGAAACCCTTACACCTTTACAGAATCTCAAGTGCTTCCATGTGTTGCACAGGCTTTTCTTGGATTTCTCTTTTCAGTTTGTCTCCTAATCCATTTCAAAAGTGCTTTACTCTCCTTCAAACCTTTGTGAAAATGAGGCCATATAAATTTTTGTCTCTTTTTTTTAGGAGAAATTCTACAGCCGTATGTATAAGAAACATCTTTGCAAGGCTATAATTGTCCCTTATTGACATTTTAATTTGTGTGTGTGAGAATCCTCCCATTTGTCCCATACCTTCAAGAGGCTTAGAGATTTCTTGCATTGCCCTTAAAGTGCTCATTAAAATAGAGCTTTGCATTCGGAAAACTATAATCTCCTCTAATCGGTATACTGCCTTTGCATAAGTACTAGGTCACTGTGGCCTTTTTCCTGTTCTTTGGTGGTAGCTCACAACATAGTCTCCTGAGCACTGACAAGCTTCTGCTGATTAAAACCTGGGAGTCCAAATATATAAGTCTGGCTGAAAGGCAACTGAGACTAGATGATGGTCTTCTCATATTTAAACACAGCATAACACTACTAGCTGTGCTTTTTCCCATCTGTTTTACAAGAAAGAATGAAAAAGGAAAGTGTTCCTTGTAGCTCCAGGTGCTTGCAATGCACCCACTTAACACAGATGGCAGAAGGCATGCCTGTCAATGAGTGGAACTTCCTTTGCCAAGCAAACTAGAATAGTAGCTAAAATTGTATTGGTTTTGTTTTGCTTAATTTTTTTTCCTCCCACTCTGCCCACAAAATCTAGGACATTTGCTTTACTGTATCTGATTTATAAAGTGCACAATTTTCCTGATGCATGATATTAAGACACTGCTGAAGGAGATGTGCTTCTCTTCTACTTCGCAAGTTCTCAAGGTTAAAGTGTCTAAGAATTGGCACCAAATTCTTACAGGAATTTCACTGGTGTCACTAATGTCCTCAGAACTTAAAAGAATTTTTGGTGAACACAGAATTCTAGAAACGGAAATGAACACCCAAGTCACTAAATCCAGTTTTTACTATTACAAGAAACAAGTCATATAATACATTCATAAATTCCTACACTAATCAACCAAGCTGGATTGCTCCAATACTTCTTAGATATGATTTGTCTGAAGTAGCTCTGTTCACTTAGCTGCCAAGTTGTTAATATCCCTGGCACATTAACTTAGTGTCACATAAAAACCCAGAGACTTACTCTGATTTCTTTCTGTGAATTCTGTTTAATTGTTCTGCATTTGTATTGCCCCGTGGTTCCAAAGAGGCATCTGTTTCCTCTTAACATTTTGCCAAGAAGAAGGTAAAACTGAGGGTTGTTGAGCTTCTTACTGGTGATGGTATTCTCTTTCTTGTGAACAGGATAACTGTGCCCTTAGCTTCTCTCTTGTCAAAGATCAGACCAGCAAAATAAATTAGAGCAGAAATTACATGCACTGAAAATCCACACAACCTTTTGAGATGCACCCTGGCTTTGGAAGTCTGCAGAAACTTTGAATATCTCTTCATGTGTATACAGAAGTTATAACTTGCCTTACTGACTATATCTAAGGCATTCTTAGAATAGGTCTGGCCTGTTGTCCTGCTGATACAGCCTAAGCTACTGAAGATGTATTTGTGTCACAGACAAATATCCAGCATATATGTTACAGGTCTTAGTCAACGTGGCTGCGGGCTAACAGAGGGCAGCTTTCCTGTCAGTTTTCAGGCTTTTTTCTTGTCCAGTATTCTTTTGATATATTGGTCCGGGAACGCTAATCAGAAACATACAGTCTGCATAGTAGCAGCCAGATTACAGAAAGCAAATGTGTCTGTTGTTTGGGTAATTATTTCACCACCACCCCCCCACACACACCCCTGTGATTGGCTACGTGAATGCACAAACATTTGGGGGCGGAGTAGAAGGTAACCTTGGAACTGGATGGAGTAGGATAAATTATTCTACTAGGTTAAAATATGCCTATGGGCAACTTTCCGTGGAAGCTAAAGAAGATATCAACTGATGTGATGAAGAAGTACTACCACTGAGCGCTAGAGATTGCCAGAATAGTTGGAGAAGGGTATTGCTGTCATCTGCATAAATAACAAAAGATAGGAAGCTAAATAGCCTATTCCAAAACAGATCATTGAAAGGAATTAGAAATACAAATTAAGGGAGAGACTGAATGTTGGATTAAAAACTTTTTTTCAAATATGCTGTTTTAAAAAATGTGTAATTTTTTTTTTCTTTCCACCTCCCCCACCCCCCTTAGCTAAGTCTCCGAAAAGCCCTCTAATGCAGAGTGTCATGTGGAAATCTTTTTCACATGTATTTTCTGGTGCATGTAAAAATGCTTAGTATATCATAAAACATAGCCTTGTAAATCCATTCCCTGTGCTGTGTATCCTCTGCAAGGATAATGTTTGGACTATAAGTTAAAAATGATTAGTGATCAGTAGCTTGGCACACTGTTCTGATATTTGCAACGTACTGCTTACTTGGCAGTACATCTGCTACTGAAGGGAGACAGTTTTACCTTCTGCTTGAGGTCATGTTTGCAGGAGTAACTTTTAGTAAAAACTACTATCCTACCTGCCTTTAATTCTGTCTGCATAATCAGTAGTCTTGTTGCATTCAGCCAAACCCCCAGCTGAGGTCAGGTGTCTTCACTTCAGCTAGGCTCCGTGAAAACATTCTAATTTATGCTGGACGGGAGAGTCCAGATCTTCTGGTCTGTAAGGTCTAGATGCTTAGTGGGTTCTTCTAATCTCTGCTCAAAACTGAAGAAGGGAAACATCCTGTAATTACTTTGTGCATAGGTTTATTTGTCCTCTCTTTCACAAGGCTATTTACAGTCATAATCATTATGCACATTGGTAAATTACATGGACAGTGTAGGATCAATGGCTCTAAATATAACAGGAGAATAGAAGGCAATTTATGGTCTAAAAAGAGGAAACTGCTCAATTTTGAGAGTTTATCAACAGAGCTGTAATTATCCAATTTAATATTCGAAATAATGAAAGCTATAATTGTTTATGAAAGCCACGATTTATAGGTGAATTTGCCTAGATATTTTTCAAAGATTAAGAAATGTTGAGTAATTAAAGTATATTTCTCCTTGCCCCTCTCCAATGAAATGGAAACATTTAAACTGAATTAAAGTGAAGTCATACTGCAAATTTTATTCCAAGCTAAAATATACACAGGCTTAGTATTCTGAAAGCAAATAGAATCATGATTGTCTGAGAGTGTCTTACCACTGGTAGGTATCTCATCACAAAAATGCGATGCTCTTTATTCTTTTGACACAGACATTCCATATAACCTCTGCTTAAATTAAAACCCCATGTTGTCTTTCTCATAGGCACCATTTTCATCCTTTGCTCTGTATTCATCCCTGTTCTCTTGAAGCTAAGATATTGAAAAGGATAAATTTGGCTTGATAGCACTATGTATAACGATGCTACTGTATGTTGCTAGGATACCATTTGGTGGTCAACTGTCTCTAGTGCAGCCGCTATTTCTTGCCAGGCTGACAGACATATTAGCTTTTATCCCTCTTAATGCTTTGGCTACAGAAAGTTTCCCTTTATTTTATTCCATTTTGATTTTGGGGGGGAAGTAAGCTTAGAGAGAAAGACACGGGAGAGAGATGTTATTATTTTATTTTATTTTCAGTCAATCCAAGTAACAAATACGTTATCCCGAATTTAAAAGGAAACATATACCAGTCTTCTGCAAGTTTTATAATTCCTGGTACTTGAGCTAATACAAGGTTCTAATCTGATGTTCTTTTAGAGCCAGTGAGAATCTCACTGATTTACTATGACTCTGATAGCACCCCCTGGATTTCTCCCTGAGGATTCTGAGGGCTAAAAGCAAGAGATGCAATAAGTTGAGCTACATAGCCATGTGGTGTAGCTGGTGGAGTATAAAAGTTCATATACCCTGAGGATGCATGCAGAGGGGACGTGTAAGAAATTCACACTTGACTTAAGAAAAAAATGGTTTTTCTACAGGATCAAATAATGATTGCTTTTGTTTGATAGAATCGCTTACGAAATTTTCACTTTTGATGAAAATTTCTGAGTGCTCACCGCTTCTAGAAATTAGCCAGCTTGACTCAGTGACAAAGTATGTGTTTGCTACCTTAAAGCTAGATGTCATTTCTTGAAAAAAAAACAACCAAAAAAAAAAGCCACCAAAAAAAGTCCCAAGCAAAAAAGCACCCTTCCCCACTTGTAGCTTGCTTTCCCTTTCTCATCTGAATCCTGATACTGTTCACAAGCTAAGGTAATGGTGCACTATTATGGCAACACATAAGAAGCTACAATCTACCAGAAGACTTGAACCCCTGTCTTCATGTATTTAAGGTGTGAAGAACCCTGAACGCAATATGTTCATATCTCTCAGAAAAGAAAAAAAAAAAATCGAAAAACAAACCACTCTCTAGTAACTTACATTGCTATCCTAACTTGATTTAAATCATTGGGAATTGTTGGTGAATTTCAGGCTGAGTAGAACCTGAACCTCCATTCTTAAATAACAATAACAATAATTTAGGGAATAAGTATTTGCAGGTGAATATTATTTGTTCACATAGTATCTGTTCAGCACAGGGAAAAGTAATTATATTCAGAAGCACACAAGTCTAACTGACAAATGGTCTTTATACAAATACATCATTATTAAACCTTCTGTAAAGGATGTTACTGGTGGTGGGATACATCTCAACAATGTCTGCGGTAGTGACTTTGTGTACCTGACTGTAGTCAATACAGAAGAAAGAATGGGTCTAGCATGTGATTTTGCTCGCTTGTTTTAGACATCTAACTGTAGAATGAGGTGCGTTGCACATGTTTCTCTTCAAAGATTATAAAAAGTGCCTAAGGTTATAGACAACCACATTTAGTCAGATTAATATTAATCTTCCTTGTAGGTTAGTATCATCTCACTTCAGCACATAAACTAGTGATATTTGGTCCCCTCTGTATTCAGAAGAAAGAGAAAATTGCCTTCAGAAAAGACTTCACCATCACTGTTCTAGATCTGTCTCAGAAAGGGACTAAACTCCCTTTACAGATGCCTAACTTTCATTTGACTGTATTGGGAAGCAATACTGCAGTCTAAACTAAACATCAGACTTTCAGCAGCACAAGGTTAGGTGATACGAATACCACCCTTTAATGGACATCTAGTATTTTACAGAATAGCATATCCTGCATACAATAAAAGTAATGAGCCACAAGCAAATATTGGTACATTTTATAGAGGACACATGGTATTTGGGATAGCAGATGGACAGCAGGTAACAGCTGATTAGGAAGTTACTCCCTAGTGTGTTCAAATATATCTGGACAGAAGGTGCACAAACAGTATCGCAGCACACATGTGAACTCAGTGAAAAATTCTGGCCACATGCAATGTTGCTGGCCAGTCTCTGGCATTTCTTTCTCAACATTCCTTTATGCCCAACACTGAATTCATGATTACTAACATCTGCACATTACACTGGCAGTGTATCATCATTTTCTGGCAGCTATGGATGTCAGTGAAAGACTAACACTTTGCTTAAGCCATGGGCAGTTGGGTGTAGTAAGGGCCATGCAGTTTATTCTGAGAATTTGCTGGGTTCTTGGCTGCTACAAATAAAACTAAAACTAAAACCAACAACATGAACAACAAAAAAATCAAGGTCTATCCAGGTAACTTAGAATTATATTGTGTTTCACAGATTATTCTTACAACCATTCAGCCACTACTAGTACACAGCACCAAAGAGTTTAAAAGCCAAACCTAATGCTACCAGTAATAAAGAAATCAAACAGTAAAATTTGTGCAAACTATAATTCCTAGCCATTCTGTGCAGCTGCCTTTTCTGTAGAATTTTCTGCGTAGTTTCCAGGAGAGAGACTGAAAACAAGTTGTGGTGATATAATCCAGCTGCCTTCAACCTCACCAGCACAAAGACAGCAATAAATCTGCCTTATTTGGCTACAAACTCATGGTAATGCTTTATCGTTTGAAGGACACAAACAAGACATTTTGCATCAGTAGATGTAAACCTTGGTCTTCGTACATTTAAGGTGTTATGAATCCCAGCACTAACAGATAAAGCAAGGAAGGTTAAGGAACCACTGATGTAAGAACACTCAAATAACCCTTTGAATCAAACATTAATGCAATGAACAGAGTGTCCTCTGTTGTTGGGGACTCTGAATGCTCTGAGTTTTAAGGATGCTCTGAAATTTTTCTTGTTGCTTTCTATTGACTCAAAACTGAGTGTTGATTGAGGAACACTTCCTTAACAACAACAGCAACAAGTGAGTGTCTTACCAAATTGACTGACCAGTGGTCAGTGGTTTTAGGGTTTTGTATATTTTCAAGTAAAACTTTTTTTTTCCATGAAAAATAAAAATTCAGCACAAAAAATTTCAAAAGAGAAGAAAAAAGCGTATTTTCCCTTGAAAAGGAGAGAAAAAAATTCTGAACAGAACATGGGTGTCTGGTTTTGCCTCTTCACTTGCAGTGGAGTATATAGCATTTTCACTCAGCAGCACTGAGGTGGAGGCATTGCTGCAGTGTAAAGTTCTGAGGCTGCTAACTGCTGAGGTCATCTTCAGTTTCTAGCAGGGACTACAGGGAAGGAATAAGAAATATAGGAAGTTCTTAAGAAATTCTCTGACCTGAATTTTCTGTGCAAGTGATTTATGTCTATTGACACCTTTATTCAGTGAAACAAGTTTTGTACCACTGACACTACAAAAGCTGCTGTATCATTTAATTCTGTTTTCACTGACACCAATTATTACAGCACAATGAGAGATGTTATATTTTTAAAATGTGTATTTTAAAATATAACTATATAAATTTATAAAATATATAAAATATAAACATAAAAAAAAAGTGTACATTACATAGTTCAGGCATGGCTGATCTTTTCTTGCAAGGATCTCAGTACTGGAAAGTCTTCTCATAGCCCAAAGTCACACATATCCTATGGTAGTGGAGTCAAGAGCAGTCTACAGACAGAAGATACCTGTGTTCCTTAGACAGTTATTTATGCACCACTTTACTGTGGACTGAGGGTGGGATGAGCAGACAGCTGAGTCCTGAGAGACCTGCTGATGTTGGCTTAAACAACCAGTGCTGGCTCATTTCCTCACTTCTGGTGTAGATCCAGAAGGCTTTCCACCAGGAGAGCTTGCCCGCAGCCATTCACATCACAGTTTCTGCAACAGATCCACACTTGAAACTGTTCAGATGCTACAGGTTTGCCCATCTGGTACAGTTAAACCTATGGCTGTCACTCCCACACTAAAACACAGCAATGACTTTCTTCACCCTTGACATCTTGCTGAGCTGGCTGTATCTGATAATGAGGTATCTGCTCATAGCAAGGGAATATGGATTCTGGTGAAAATACTGGCACTCTTAATGAACCTGCCTCTGAGTCTCATTATTCAGCTTTATATCACTACTGATCTCTGGACTGCATTGCTACTGATGTTTATGTCCTAACCTGTCACATCTAGTATTACTTTCCCACCTTTGGTGTTGCATACTTGCATTGGTACATCTGTCCTGCGGCTAAACAGCCTCTTTGTGGCTCTATTAACAGCAAAGTTTGACATTGCCAGTTTAGTCCTGCTGTCCCTTGTCCTTCTGTCCAAGATTATTCTCCCCATTAGATCTCCTTACAGAAGTGCTGTTACAAGTACTCTGTAATTTGCAACGTCAAAATGACCGGAAATAAAGATTTGCTATTTACACATTTTAAAGTAACCCGTTTATTTTGAATAAAGTGTCCTCAGAATCAGGGACTGAAGCAGGCAGCCTCCAACAAACAGATGATGGTAGTCAGCTACAAGTGAGCTGTGGGTGGTAGCCTAGGCAGAAATTTTATGCAGAATGACTGTCCATTGTTAGATTTAAACCGAGCCCTATGTGTGATTTCACATCCCCCAACAATTTTCCTTGCTTAGTCACCACAGATACCTCTCCACCGATACCCTTTTTTGGGACATATTTAATGAGGAACTCCTGGGTGGGATAGTGTTGCCTATGAGAGAGCAATGCTACATTTGTACAAAACCACATTGTCCTCTACCGTTCCGGCCCGGGACGGCCCCGCCGGGGGCCGGTGTGACACCCGGAGCGGGGGGGAGACGCACACGCGGTCAGACGGCGCCGACCGGGGAAGTTTCTGGGAGCGGAGCGTCCGCAAGGGAACAGCGGTAGGAGGGGGCGGGGCGGGCAGCGCGGCGGGAGCCCAGCGCGGGGGGAGCCCAGCCGGCGGCCGGGGCGCGGGGGCGAGCGCCAGCCGCCACCCCGGGCCCAGCGGCGCCCCGCGGGCCCGCAGCTCCCCGCCCGCCGGTGCCGGGGGCTCCGCGTCGCGCCCCTCGCCGGGCGCCCGCGCGGTCTCTGACGGGGCGCGCGGGAGCCGCTTCCCGGAGGACGGCTCGTATCGCGCGCACGCGCCCCGCCTGGGCACGCGGTGCCGGCGGTCGCACGCGGCGGCCGTGCCCGGGCGGTGGAGGCGGCCGGCGGTGGCGGGACACCCCGGGACAGCGGGGCCGCTCCCGGGCACCGGCCGGCGTCGGGCTCCGGGCGGCGGTTGGCTCCGCGGCCGCCGAGTTGGGCGGCACCGGCCCGGGCCGGGCACTGAGGGCGGCGGGGGGCGGAGGGGGGTGGGGGGGTGGGGGTGGGGCGGCCGGCTCGCGGCCTGGAGTTCCGCATCCTTGGAGTCCGCTTCTAGTTGGCATTGACACATTTTGTGTGTGTGCTGCATAACGCCTGGAATATGTTGACACGTTGGGATGCAGCAATTTTTCTGACAGATTTGAACACAGCCGCCTCGAACATGGCTACAATTCTGCAGGAGCATTATCCGGTTATCAGATTTGCTCACAGGAACAAGTACCTGTGTCACTTCTGCAGCATGTTTGCATGACATGTGATGTTGGTGATTCACAATAATTTAATTGCTCCGTAAAAAAATCACGGCTGCAAAATGCACTTGCCAATACCAAAGCTGGTCTGTCGCTTTACGCTCAGGAATAACAGGAATAGCACGGTTCACTCAGACGAAAGAAAACATTTCTTGAAAATGAGTAAAATGAGTGTGTGTGCTTCTTGATTACTCTGAAAATAACTGGTTCATTAACTTTAAAACTATTGTTAACTTGATCATATTGTTAGGTCAAATGTAAATTGACCTTGTAATTTCTTGTCTGTATTATACAACAAAAAATATAATTCAGCCTTTTCGGCAAGTTCTTTGTATAATACTAAGCCATGAAATGTTTGTGGAACATGAATTTGTGGTACAGTTTGCATACTTTTACTTGGGGCTTCTCTTACCTTCACCAAACCCAAGAATTCAGCTGTCAGTCTCCCACTGTTATTGTCATTATGCAAAGTCTTTCTGTATTTATCCAGATTAAGGAATACTGTTAGGCAAACACTAACATATAGTTCTGGTTATTGGGGAAATTGCCATATAATGCTGTTAAGTTGCTGAGATTTCAGCCGTATCAGATTATAAGCACATATATATTGAATGAATAAAAATACTCTTCTGCAAGACTTTTCAATTCCTTAGACTACCAGTCAGTTTTAGAAACCATCAATGGAAACATTCCTTGAGATCTTATTAATAAATGTTCAAGACTAATTTGGAGGTGCAAACAGCAATACAAGGGCACTGACAGCAAGCAGTTATTTGCACAGTAAAATGCGTGATTGTGCTTCTTGCTTAGTCTAAAATAATCAATTCATTAACTTTAAATATATTGTTAACCTGATCATATTGTTAAGGTGAAATGTAAAAGCAGATGTGTTTTGGGGGGTTATATTAGTTGATGCATAGGTACACTCATGTTCACATTTGGCACTCTGGAAATTACGATGTGATTACGTGTTCTGCAGAAACCAGAAAGTATTAGAGGGTGAACTGTGACAGCAAAGCCTAGCGACAGGGCAACTAAAATAATTTTGTTTTCTCTATATTGGAAAATCTTGGTATTCATTAGAAGTCAAATACCAATATAAAGCTTAACAAATCCTCTGAGAATGTTTTTGTCACTATGTGATTTAGATAATTTGATCCTTTGTGAACCAGAGGTAAAACTATTGAGTTAAAATGTTGGGAAAACTATATTTATGTTAATAGATATTTAACAAATATTTTTATAGCCCTCCTCCATAACTCTCAAATACCACCATATATTTACTTTGTTGAGGAGACACCAGGATGATAGTTGGAAAGAACTTTCTTTAGGGATTCATTTGAGTTACTCTGTCATGGAATAGACCAGAAGGGAGAAATAAAGGAAATCCTTGTCTTCAAAAAAGGAACTTCAATCAGGTGATTATTTTGGCTGGCCTGTTCCCGAGCACTTGAGGGATTAGGTCAGTTATCTTTAGAAAGAAGTTATTGCCCTTCCTTGAGTAAGTGGCACTGTGACATATTTTGCAGATAACCTTCACATGAATGAGATAGAGAGGACTTTGCTAAGCACAGGCTGAATTAGGACTCGTAGACCCAGGAGATTTCCTCTCTCGGTCTGCTTGCTGCTGTTCTCATTTCCAGGTGCTGCCAACAGAAAGTGGCATGCGTGTCCCAAAGATACAAGCACAGCTGGCACGTGGCTGGCCACACATGCCAAAACAGAGGCAGCACGGCCTTTTCCAGGACACGAACACCAGCAGTGCTTACATACACCCTGAGCGCAGACAATGCAGGCTTCCTCCTGCTCTGTGTGGTTTGAAGCTAACCAGTGAATCATGTATCCTCACTCTAGATTCACAAAACCTCCTCAGATACTAGCATGGGCTTTTAAGTTTGACATCCATGCCCAGACCCTGGGACCCATTCCCAGTCGTATGCTCAGACCTCAGGTTCTGGTCAGATGCGAGTGGCACACTGGCTATTCAAACTTGATGTTCACTAGGAGATCATCCCCCAACACACATCACATGGAGAACAGATGGCAGGATCACACAGAAATTAGTAATGTACGGGATTTAAAAATGAGATAAATGATCAGATGCAGGGTTTGATCAGAAGTGTCAATCACTTCTTCATCTTTCCATGCTTGTAGGTGTCACACTTTGATCCCTCCCTTTCCCCAACCTTAGCCCTTTTCTTAAACACCCTGGAACAACTTCTGCATATTCCCACAATCCCCTTAAAGCATTCCATAAGTTTTTCACAATCCCCTAATCCCATAAAATACCCCATTGTAGGTTTGTTCTTTCCCATGAGACCCATGATAATCTTGTTACCCTCCCTCATCAGTTACAAAGTTCTAGTAGAGTCTCTCAGTAGCCTGTCAATCAGTGAGTGACCTGACATTCCTAGTCCTTGTGATTCCTCCATTATCTCCTGTTCATGTATCTAAGTTTATGTATCTGGGTGGTTAATTTACTACTTTTCCTGTCTTTTGGTTTTGTTGGTGGGGGAGGAGTGGAGGTGCGGGTAGTGTTTATGTTGAGTATCTGTTAGTCATACATTCTCACAAACCAGATGTCCTTTCATTCCAGGTGTCCACACATCCTTATGTTCCCCATATACTTAAAGACATCAAACTTGAGTTTGTTACTGAGTTTCTAAAAAATAGTACTGCAATGATTAATAGAAGAACTTGAAGAGACATCAGGGAATCTATGGCAATACCACCACAATTGGAAATTATTCTCCAGCTGCATTGGCGTAAGCTAACATCACTTGGTCTACATCTGGAGAGGGAAGGGATGCACAAGCTGAGTAGCTGGTATGGCTCTTCAGGATATTTACAACAGAGAAAGTGCATATGGAATAAATCACGTGTCTTCCAGGGAGGCACAAATGCAACTGAGTCAAGACACAGTAAGGAAACCCTTGCCATGGATAAAGGCCAAAAAATCTAAAAACACCTGGCAAACTGTGGTGGGCTTGGGGAAGCAGGAAGAGGGATAACCACTTAAAGACTTGTCTTCAGGGGAGCCATCTAGGGATTCATCCATACACCTAGAGGTTCATTTCCAGGAGAGCTTGGTAAAGCACATCTTCTGGAGTGATGCCAGGAGAGAAGGTGGCTGTGACAGAGAGCATCACCTTCTGCTAATTCAATAGAAGTCTAAGTGGAAAGCAATTCTACCTGAAGTTTTCAGTTCTAGGCAACCTGCAGGGTAGATGAGTTGAAGGCTAAAAGCTGTAACCAGCCAGTTCTTCTCATAACAACTAGTTTGAAAATTGCTGCACAAGCTTTTTCATTTAATTTAAGACTTCAGGACTGGCCCTCCTCTGTAGAGACTTCATCATAGGACAAGGTGTCATTGGCTTCTCTGAAATAAACTTTATATCAAATTACAAGAGTACCAGGTCACAGTCACTCTGAAATTCTGGTCAGTGTCACAAAAGTGTGAAGTTGGACAACGATTGATGAATTAGTCTCCTCCAAACAGTGACTGCTAGGATCAGATAATAACATTTTTTAAAAAAATAATTAGTTTGTTTCATTAAAAATAATTAAATAGAGTGTCTCATTTTTATAAGAACTTTAGGGGGGACAGCTAACTATTGTGCATGCAGCTTCCCTCTTCACCTTTGTTTTAATCAGTAAGTTACTTAGAATAAACATCATAGCTCATATAAAAATTGTGCTTTGTAAAAAATTTCAAATTTTAAGACTTGATCTCTCCCCTCAGTGAAGGGTCAACTCTAGACCTTTTAATTACTGTTGCATTTTACTGAAAAAACCCACCCAAAACCCAACCCAAACCAAAACAAAAAAAAAAAGGAAAAAAAGACCATCACCCAAAAATACTCTATTATGTGGCTGTAAAGAAATAATTTTAAAAGCAGAACCATAAATAGAAGTCCCAGATCAGAAAAGGACAAACAGAATGGAAGAGATTAATTTATATCTTACATTACTCACACTGATGCCCTAAAGAGTAGGTAATTCTATGTGAGCCATTCCTTCTCATTTCTGAGAAGCTTTACAAAACAACTGTCGGTGCACTTTTGTTTATTCTGTTATCTCCATTTATGAAAGTTTTTAAAGGAAAGATACGTTTGTAACATCGTCTTTGCCTTGGAGGTGCATATAATGAGGCCAGAAATTGTTATGAATAAATACATTGCAGAAATAAATGAGTGGTCTCTCTTGACCTTTAACAGACTTGCACAAGAAAAATACATGTACAGAATGCCCCGCAAAAAATTTTGGGATCACCATGGAAGTATTTTCCCAAGTATTTAACTGCTGTGCTTTTTTTTATATTAAATGGTAACTTGCCTAACCCCCTATATCATACTTTGTCTCAGGCTAAGAGAGTGGAACTTCTGTGTAGTAACTGATGCTGGTTCTCTTTTCTCTATCAGCTTACTAACTGTGGATCTGTATGCAACACTGGATTAAGTTTCCTGCCAGACTGTTTTGCTTTTTGCTTATCACAGCTAATAGATTTAAAATTGTTTTCTGTGTCTCTTCTGACACAGAATCACCATATCTTATTCCTGACATGCCATATTTGTGTCTTCCCTATTTTACACATCTTTTGGGGAGGTACATTGGTGGAGCATAAAAAGGTGAAGAAATGTTCTCCAAAGGTAAAAAAGAGTTAATTACACAACCATGACTAGTCAAAAGATTGAATAGGCTTGAAGGACAGAAGTGAATTGTGCAGCATATGTGGATTTTTATACACCTATGCTGTATATAAACTCCCTGACAGACTATCAGGCAGTATGTACTAAATGTAAAAGCTAGAATACAAAGCAGATGGGGCACAAACATTTAAAACTCATGTCTCTAACTTTCTAATCTCCAGCATTCTCCTAGAGAAACTGGCTGGTCGTAGATTGGATGGGTGTACTCTTTGTTTGTTGACAGACTGGCTGGATGGCTGAGCCCAAAGAGTGTTGGTGAATGGAGTTACATCCAATTGTAATTGGCTGGTCACAAGTGGTGTTCCCCAGGGCTCAGTACTGAGGCCAGTCCTGTTCAATATCTTTATCAATGGTCTGGACAAGGGGATCGAGTGCACCCTCAGTAAGTTTGCAGATGACACCAAGCTGTGGGGGAGTGTTGATCTGTTTGAGGGCAGGAAGGCTCTGCAGAGGGATCTGGGCAGGCTGGACTGATGGGCTGAGGCCAATTGTATGAGGTTCCCCAAGGAGAATTGCCAGGTCCTGCACGTGGGTCACAGCAACCCCAGGCAGCGCTACAGGCTTGGGGCAGAGTGGCTGGGAAGCTGCCTGGCAGAAAAGGACCTGGGAGTGTTGGTCAACAGCTGGCTGAATAGGAGCCAGCAGTGTGCCCAGGTGGCTAAGGAGGCCAACAGCATCCTGGCTTGTATCAGAAACAGCGTGGCCAGCAGGACAAGGGAAGTGATTGTCCCCCTGGACTCGGCACTGCTGAGGCCTCACCTCGAACACTGTGATCAGTTTTGGGGCCCTCGCTACAAGCCAGATGTTGAGGTGCTGCAGCGTGTCCAGAGAAGGGCAGTGAAGCTGGTGAGGGGTCTGGAGCACGAGTCTTAAGAGGAGCAGCTGAGGGAACTGGGGTTGTTTAGCCTGGGTAAAAAGAGTCTCAGGGAGGACATTATTGTTCTTGACAACTACCTGAAAGGAGGATGTAGGCAGGTGGGGGTCAGTCTCTTCTTCCAGATAACAAGCGACATGACAAGAGGAAATGGCTTCAAGTATCACCAGGGGAGGTTTAGATTGAACACCAGGAAAAAATTCTTCACCGAAAAGGTTGTCAAGGGCTGGAACAGGCTGCTCAGGGAGGTGGTGGCATCACCATCCCTGGTGGTGTTATAAAACATGTAGGTGTGGCACTTAGGAACATGGTTTAGTGATGGACTTGACAGTGCTAGGTTAGTGGTGCCGACTTGATCTCAAGATTCTTTTCCAACCTAAACAATTCTTTGATTCTATCATTCTCTGATTCTTTGAAAGGGTAAGATTTATTCCACATTAATTATTAAAAACAAGCCCAAAAAACAACAAACCACAGGAAAACTGTAGAGTTAGGTTCATGAGTATACAACCTCCAGTTATAGATGATGGAATTGTGAAATTAACTTTCATTATTGAGTGCCAGTATTGAATCTTATGAACCTTCAAAGGCACATGGTGCAGAACAGAAGGTAAATTTACATCAATTAATTGTTTTATGAAACCAGATAAAAAAGCACTCTCCTTGAACCACTTTGATTAATGAACCTAAATGTATCACGTGCATGTATCTGTGTATATAGTTCTGTTAGAGGATATTAATGGCTGCCATCAATCACAAACCTGGTTACAGTTGATATGTGAACTGCCTTCACTGAGTCTAAATGAAAGAACAGTATAATGTTTCTTTTGTGTAGGAGCAGATAAAATAATAGAAGCCAGGGATAAAAAATAAGTATAACATTAGTGCAACGTCTAGTAGCTGAGCACTTTGACTAAACTAGTTGCTCAACTTTTTCTATAAATAAAAATATAAAATACATAGCTCATTGCAGCTGTCTCAAGATAGCTAAGAAAAGCTTAATTCTGGAAGTGCCTGTTTATCTATTTTCTACAAAGCCAGGATTCCAGCCACAGGTGGGATTACGTTGCCATAATTTAGATAGATGTCTAGAAGCTGTCTAAGTTTAAGACATTTTTATGAATAGTTAGGTTGGTTAAGTCACCGTGAACAAGATTTCAGCAGAGGTAACAATTATATAATGAATTATCCTTTTAATGAAAATAATCTGACAATGACACTATTTTTGTGCCTATTACTAGGATAACCCAGGAACTGTTAGTGTTTGTCTATTTCATGAGTCAGTATGTCTAAAATCTGGTTTCCTCCTGAATGCTCCTGCTTTCTCTTCATGTCTTCCCACTAAAAACTGAGAAAGGCTCCATGTGACTACTAGTTATCTTGTAGTAAGTTGTACCTCCTCCTCTTTACTTCAGTCCTGCAGTACAAGCCTCATGGCTTAAGTTTACATGGTAATAGGAAATGTTTGGCCAGATCCCAGTTTTTGGGTACCTGCTGTAACAATAGCTATTACAGAGAGGTCTCTACTTTAAAAAATGTATGTGTGTGTGTACACGTCTGTCATATTATCATACAACATATCTGTGTATATATACATATATTTATGTTTAAACAATCTTATTTTCTTTACAACATAGCACAGGTCATGTGGTAAATTAAGTAATCAGGGCACTAAAGCAGGACACTAAATTCCTGGCTTCAGAGATTTCTGTCATACTCCTGACTCCAAGATTAAGTTGTTTATACTGTTTCCCCTCTCATAGTGCTGTTTATGCTGTTTTTCGTAACATAACTCTTTGGGTACCGAGGACTGAATCTTAAGTTTAGAAGTCCAAGTACCTACACCTGTGCCTGAGTTAGTCATTCTGACAGGGAGAAATAAGTAGCTCAGAAGTAGATGTTAGCAAACCACTACATCTGGTCATATGATCTCAATTTCAGCTGGTAATTTCTGGGCTTCAATTATTTATCAAAATAGACAAACATGAGTTAACTGCCATGCTAGCAAACTGCCCTTCACAGATGGGAGTAAACAGAGAGTGCTGTAATGCACATTACTCCTCAGATGTTGGAAAAAAACATGCACCAGAGCTGAGAGGCAACAGCAGAAGGTCAGCAAAAAGTGCCCAGTGGTTTATTAATAAACAGGTGTATACTTTGTTACATGAAAGATCATTTGCTGGGATTTCAGGGGGAGGTTTTTTTATGCTGTATGAATACTAGCCTGGACATTCATACCTGGTATCTGAGACACAGCTATTCCTTTATCAGGGTCTTGCAGTAACCAAATGTGGAACAATACTGCAATACCTTTGTTCCAGGTATTGCTTCTGTCTAATTGATCATTTTCCAGAAACTGCAATAAATTACTGCTTTATTAGTCACACTGGCCAGCGGTCAGTCCCATAATGTGTCATTAGATATCTGTCTTTCTGTTACTCTTCTCTCTTGCGTTCAATGCAAGGAATTTTGGTTGGACAGTGAAACGAACTATCAGTTAATGCAGATTTACAGTGGGAGTTATTTGCCTTATTTTTCGCTGCACTAGATAAGTTGGTATGCGTCTAAAAAATCTTACACAATCACCTGCTGGTTAAATATTAGTTTCTAACTTTCTTTTTCATATACAGATTTAAGAATTAGATTCTGACTGAAGTGGTGGAGCTCCTGTGTTACTGTCAACATTTAGTCTTTATTCTAAGTGAATTAATATTTTCTTGGGAGTTTCCTATATATTTGCAGATGTCTTCTTTTTCAGAGGGCAATTATTCTATATAAAAATGCATGAAACATATCAGTAGTTGTGACCTCTCTGTCATTGGCCCTTGCTGATATTTTTCTCAAAGGAACTCTGTCAGCAGGTTGGGACTGAGGGAGGCTAAACTTTGTGGAAGGAAATCTATCACACAGTGAACTGTGCTTAGAGCTTGCTTATTACAAGACATAAAAAATAAATGGTTTGAGTGTGAAGCACATTTTTTCACCCAGAGAATGACTTGGGGCATAATGGACTGCATTCAGGAATCTTCTGTTATTTTAGTCAATGTTTTATGTATTTGCTTTCATTTTCTGGCAAAATATAGTCCTCATTTTTCAGGCATTTACTTTTAGTTAGAAAATAACATTTAGAAATGCAGTGTATTTCATATCTCCTAGCTTAAGCTCTAGGTTTTGTATTTGGTCTTGATCCACAACAGAAAGTAAGTTTTGAACTATGAAGAAACCCACCTGATGCACTGTCAAAGCATTCCGTTGCAGCTCAATATAATACACACAGGGCCCAGCCTTATGGGATTCGGTGATTGAAACTGTATGTCCTGGTTTCAGCTGGGATAGAGTTAATTTTCTTCTTAGTGGCTAGTACAGTACTGTGTTTTGGCTCTGATGTGAGAACAATGTTGGTAGGACATTGATGGTTTTAGTTGTTGCTGGGTCATGTTTGTACTAGGTCAAGGACTTTTCAGTTCCTTGGGTCCTGCCAGCCAGAGGGCTGGAGGGGCAGGGAAAATTGGAGGAGACACAACCAGGACAGGTGACCCAAGCTAACCAAAGAGCTATTCCATACCATATGACATCATGCTGAGTATATAAACTAGGGGAAGAAGGAGGAAGATGGGGACATCTGGCATTATGGTGTTTGCCTTCCCGAGTAACCGTTACACGTGCTGGAGCCCTGCTTTCCTGGGGATGGCTGAGCACCTGCCTGCCCATGGGAAGCGGTGAATGAATTCCTTGCTTTGCTTTGCTTGTGTGTGTGGCTTTTGCTTTACCTTTTAAATTGTTCTTGTCTCAACCCTTGAGTTTTACATTCCTTTCTGATTCTCCTCCTCATCCCTCTGGGTGGGGGGAGTATTCGAATAAGAGGCTGCGTGGTGCTTGGTTGCCCACCGGGGTTAAACCACAACACTGTAACAGAATGGGATTATTATTTACAAAGAGTAGAAGTAACGGATAAGTACAAGAAGCACTGGAATTGAATTTCTTTGTCTTTGTGTACCCCAAAATGTATTGAAGAGGAGAGTAAAGGGGACACCATATCTTTTTACACCCAAAAAATCCCTCAAAATGAGCTAAATAGTAGCCATGGGAAAACACAGTAGAGTGGTATACTGCCTCTACCTACACAGCCAATTAACATGAGCTTGTACTGGCACTAAAGACACAAAATGAAGATTAAAACGTAAGATAGCTTCTCCATACAGCAATTACAAACCCCAACATTTACTGTGTATTAGGAAACTGAAATACCAACCATTTCAGATCAGAATCGTTATCGGGTAAAGAAACAACAACAACAACAACAACAAAGGTAGTCAAATATTCTATAGTTATTCAGAACAGTAATTATAGTCATTCAATTTCAAACATGTTTTGCAATTTATTAGAAATTCATTAGTTATTCAGTACAATTTTTACAATTGCCTGTAGTGATAGGACAAGAGGTAATGGGTTTAAACTTAAAAAAAAGAGTAGATTTAGATTAGATATAAGGAAGAAAATCTTTACTATGAAGGTAGTGAGACACTGGGACAGGTTGCCCAGAGAAGTTGTGGATACTCCATTACTGGAAGTGTTCAAGGCCAGGTTGGATTGGGCTTTGAGCAACCTGGTGTAGAGGAGGTATCTAGCCCTGCCCATGGCAGGGGGGTTGGAACTAGATGGTGTTTAAGGGTCCCTTCCAACCCAAATCATTCTATGAATCTATGATTTTACATACTTGACTGCCATGACATTTTATATAAATCCTGCAGTACCACAAAGGTGCATTTTGTTAGTGTACATATATGCACGTCTATTGTGTATACACTCAAATAACCCCTCAAAATGTGCATTTAGGGTTGCAATTTAATATTTTGGGTTAAGCTGCATCTGATGTTTTTAGGAGTCTTACCATTTAACGCCATTTCTCAAGTGAGAGCTTACTTCTTTCAATTCTTAAGATGCTGCCAAAATGATAATTTTCTTTTTAAATTGATCTGAGTGACTACTGGGGATGAGTATATGTAGTATAATTTTCTATTTTAAAATACCAAGTTGATTGAACTGATTGAACATTATAGTAAAATTATTAACAAAAATTGACATTAAAACACATAAATATTTATTGGAACCAAATTTTAATCTGTATCTGATACTTGATCCAAAGTGCAGAGTACAAAAATAAATTACAAAATTAGTAAATTAGTGAATAAAAATTGTACTGTGTGATACAAATGAACAGTATTTCCAAGTTAAAGTACAAAATATTTAATACAGTTTTTATAAGCTGATCTTTTTAGAAAGTGTATTTAGGAAGATCGTTGACGGGGAAGATGACCTTGGGTAAATTGTTGGTAATGAACTGGTTGCTCACCTTTAATATTTAGTAATGGGCAGTAGCAGCTTGAGGGTAATGGGGTCCGTTCACACCAGAACTTGATAAAACTTGGTAAAATCTTTCTGAGTCATATTTACCTGTTGTGCTAATGGCTGATGGCGTGTATCAAGCCTGATACTACAACATGCAGGAACCGTGGGGTTTGTTTCTCAGTAGAGTGTATGCTGTGCCTCAGTAGGGACTTCCCTGTCTGCCAGCCAGAAGTGAACAGCACAGGTTTGTGATGAACAGGTCCAGAGGAGCTGGGATCTGGAGCAGTATCAGTGTGAAATGTGTGTGCGTCTGTGTGTGTGTGCATTCACACCTCAGGATACAAATCTTGGAATACAAGAGTGCTGACCACTCACTGTACCTATGCTGCTGTGAAAATACATTTTTGATTACATGTCACTGAGTAGTGTATTTTTTGTCACCACTGTGCTGAAATTTCCTTGTGGCAGGCAATGTACAAGACTAATGGCCCTTTTTTTCTGTCTTCCAACCTCTAGCAGCTAAATATTCTTGTCTCATTATTCTTATATTAATAATGAATAACCAATGTATTTATTTCTTTGTATAATATTGTTCTCCTAGACCTCCTCTGTGTTATATGCATATATATCCAATTGTACATACCTACAAACACAGAAAAATCTACTGCAAAAGTTTCTGTAGAAATCCTCACCAGCTAAAAAACAGTAAAATTGCCACAGGTAATAGGATTCAATATATCACTGGCTCTGTTAATTCCTTTATGCTTAGTAACGTGAAATTGAAGACATATCTCTTCTACACCCCTTTCTCTCACCTCCTTAGCATCTTGGTGCCTCTGGTGATACTTTTAAAACTTTTGCTTTTATTATTGTTCTACACATCAAGAAAGATACATCGTGTAATGCAGAAATTGCAATGGTTTGTTTCTACTAGAAATTTTACGAAGTTACAGAAACAAGAGAGCAGTCACTTGAGGTCTGTTTTGTCACAATAGCCCAACACCAAAAGTACCAAATGGCATGCTAATGTTAATGATACAGTAAATTTCTGGGTTTCATTGGGTTGGTTTTTAAATTAAGTTATTCATCTGAGTATGTATGTGTCTTCGTTTGTGTTTGAGTAGATTGAATTGCATTTTTATGAAGCTTGATCAAGTATTTTTGCAAAAGTACGGGCTTTTAAAATCTTTCTTATCTGGCATGTATAATCATTTGATTTTGCTTAAAATTCTGCACCAAAATTCTAGAGACTTCTTGGCCTTTACTGTAGCTTTGGATGTTCACAACCACATCTTTAGCAACCATTACAGGCCAGTTATGTAGTATCAGTGAGCCCAATATACTGAAGAAGGTGGCTGTCACCTTAAAAAGCATGGCTACTGTAAGAAAATAAAAAGGGAGCATATCACTGGATCAAAGGTCCATCTGTGTATGATGGATGTCAGTATCCTGTTTCTGGTATTGACCAAAAATAGATTTGTAAGTAAGGATACAATTACAGCGGAAACAACCATGTCACTGAAGTGATGCAAATAAACAACTTGCTTTTCTTTTGTAATTTTTCTAATTCCTTGACACACAAAACCTCACCCAGAGAACAAAAAAAACCCAAAAACAAAACCAAAAAAAACCCCACCCCAACTCAAAGGAAAAAAACACCAAAACAAACAAAAAACCAAAAAACAAACCCAAAGAAAAATAGAGAAAAGAAAAAAAGAAAGCAAGGTATATTTAGAGAGTCAGGTCAGAAAAAAAAAGTTGTGGTTGGTTTGGGGTTTTTTTTCTGAGTATGCATTTACATACTCAGGTAACAATCACACATATGTGGAGGTTGTATTATTTTCTAAAAGCTTTGTTTAAAAATTTTCTTTGGTTAAGCCTCAGATCTTTTTTTTTTTTCTTTACAAGATATTTCTTTAATGTAAAAATACCCAATTTGAAAGACTAGGAAATATTTTTGGTTTTATCTTTCCCATATTTTCTTTCTTTTTTCAGAAACAAATACGGAAATGTTATGTTTTCAGGTAGGTAGAGAACTCCTTTATTTTTGTCTACTTTCAACTGTAATTCTTTGCAGAAACTACACGAGTGTGAAATGTTTGGGAATTGCCTTACATCCTATGAAAATATTAACTCTATTTCAAAATGAAATCTTGTTGAAACTGTTCTTCCTTCACTTGTACAACATATAGAATGCACATATGCAGTTTGACATTGAAATGGCACAGCACTGCCTTGTTTAGCAAAGTTAGCAACAGAGAAAATAATAAGCCAGGTCTTTAAAGCCAAAAGTGCTTCCGTCTTCTCCGCTTACACATGCAGTTCAAGTTGCAGTCACATAATTGGGTCTCAGATACCTGAGAAATTGCTTCTGTCTCTCTCTTTCTCGAATTCCCATGCCCAAGTTAAGAACTACTATTAAAGGTCTCACTTTCATTCCCCAGTTGCTCAGAAAGCTTCACTGTAGCACCCTAGCAATTTGCTTCCTTTTATCTGTTGATTTTTAAATGTGTTAAGTCAGAGTTAGAGAGTACAGAGCTAACCTCTTTCTCTGTTTTTTCTTATGGATGAGGTTGAACTATTTTATGGTATATAAAAAATGTAATTCAGTATATCATATTTAGCTCAATGTTGTATAATCACCAATTATACAGTCTTAGACATTTATTATTTTTCACTGCGTGTGCATACAAGAGGATTCTCTTGTGATATATTTATTGCTCACAGCACTGAAAAAACACAGAGAAGCTGAAGAGATTTGAGGACATAGTCTTGTTGGGTTCTTCTGCGGATTTAATCTCAGCTGTAGTTCTTCTCTTTTCAGCAGGGTAAACTTGAATGACAACTGAGTTACGAAACCAATACAGGCAGACAGATTAACCTCTTGCCTCATAAAGACCAAATCTACATGTAGTTTTGAAGGAAATCTTTCTTATCGATAGCTGTTGGCATCAATAGCTATATTCATTGCATGTGTCTATGTGTGTGTTTATATATGGTCTGTGGTGAAAATGTTTTATTATTTTTTAACATTTTTTAACATTCATATATAAATGTGGTAGGTTTTTTTTTCAGAAGGGAGCAAACTTTTATATCACTCAACCTGAATAAGAAGATTTTAGGGAAGCTGGACATTCAGCATCCTGAAAATCAGGTGCTGGAGAAAAATTTAAAAAGCATCTAAAAGTAACAGTGGGTTTCATCTCTAAAAACAGCCTCTAAAAGTTAGGCATAGCTTCTGACCTCCTGCACAGTCAACGGGTAAAAATGAGTGTCGCTACATCTGAGTTGTTGCTTTAACTGCCCACCACATCTCAGTTATCTCTGAGATGCATGATGTTGTAGCTTTGTGAACACATGCGCATCTCCACTTCCTAACACTTGTTTCCCAGGCTGATTATGCCCAAGGTGAAATTACTTGTGCCCTGTTCTATCATTTCTGAGGTCTCTCTTGTTCCCATCATCCTGCACCTTTTCTTTCCAAGCACTGTTGGCCTCTACTGCACTTTACCATGAGTTGTGTTGTTCCTAGTTTAAAGCTCTCGTCATCAGTTCAGCCAGTCTTTAGCAAAGTTTATCTTGGCCCCACTTTGTCAGGAGCATCCCATCTTTCCCTACCAGTCCTCCATCCTCAAAGTAGATCCCATGGTTGTAAAAGCCAAATTCCTGTCAATATCACCAGCTGCCCAACCAGATTGTTGACCTGCAGGTGCTGAAATTAATATAATTGTATGACTTCGGTGTGACAGGACTCAAAATCAGGCAGGGTTCTGAGGTAGATCTGTTCAGATTTTCTCCAGTCCAAAGCCTCAGTTTAATTTTGGTTTTACTAGATTAAAACCTAGACTATATAACTCTGAATATAGAAAACCTACAGTTTTCTTGCAGTAGTAAAATAAACACTGCCAGAGAGATCTCCTGAGTACTGGAACTTCATTGCCTGTGCTATTAAATTGTTAGGTCTCTGGCATGCTTTTGTCCTAGGAGAATAAGTGGATGCCCTGCCACAGCATTAGTAATGTTTGGATTTAGCACAAGTTAAGACACCTTTCTCAATAGGCAGCACCCATTCAGCCACCCTGTTTTGGAAGCTAGGAGAGTATAAGAGTATAGTCATAGGCCATTCCATGCTGAAGAACAGTTTAGGGAGCATTTTGATTGCCAGTTTAAATGTAGTAAACATGATTAAGAAAAGCAGAATAAGGGGGGGGGGGTGGGGGGGGGGGGGGGCAGGGGAAGCATTAGAAGCTACTTTTCTTCTACCGGTTGTGCCCTGGCAGACAAGTTCCAGCTCTCAGTCCAGCCACTGAAACTCAGTTTTTTGAATTACAAGGAACTATATTCACTTCTTTCTAGTTTTTAGGAAATTCTCTCCATCCTCTAGATGACCACTTCTTCAAAGCAGTTTCACAGCCCATGCACAAAATGTAAGCTTCCAAATCTTTCTTTGAGTCTTTCAAACCTTTTCTGTTTGGGTATACTCAGCTAATCTCACCCACATACTTCCACACACTTTTTTTATTTTCTTTTGTTGTTTGGCGGTTTGGGCATTTATTTATCTATCTATCTATCTATTTATTTATTTATTTAATTTCTGGAAGGTTCCATGCATCCCAGTGACTTATTAAAGGATGATAATCCAAAAACATACACACATATGATACCTTTTCTTAAGTAAGGCATTAAGCCCGAGCTAATTAGCTGAATTCTCAGCAGGGCTAAATAGCTTGGGTGGAGCTCCATGGTAAGAGTTACGTTGTCTTTGGTTCCATAGCAATGGTGTTTGGGCCAACAGGTGCTCTGCACAGTCCTGTACTCAGCAGAGTAAAATCCTCCAGTGTGCCATCAGAAATTTGAATTGCAGCAACCATCTTGAAAAACTTGGCTGGTTTCTGTCTTCTATGTGACTTGTGCTGCTGCCTTTTCCTCTAGACATGGTGTTTCCCATTCTAATTCCATTAGTCATTTTAGAAACTTTGTGTGAATGCTTAAGCACAAAAATGAGCTGGCAGGGCATTGCAGCAGGTGCACAGCCACTGTGCTCTATCATGTATAACTTTACAGAGACTACAGACACTAAAGACTTTGTTAAAATGATTATCTGTAATCCTAGACAGGGGGTAGTAGGCCAAAATTTTTTGTCTCTGTTGAAGAAGAATCTTGTTAGAAACTAATCCAAGTTATTGATGGGTCATTTGTGGCTCATTCCCATAACTGCAGGTCTGGCTTTTCATGACAGATGGATGAGTTGACATTCTTGGTAGGAACTGTGCTCCCTGCAAATACATTAGTATACATACATGGTATTTTGCCTCTCTGAAGTCTTGAACGTCTGTTTGGATGGCATTTTGCCTATTCACAAGTCAGCACAGAAGTCAAGCAATGGTAGGTTTATGTGGACAGTTGGCATTACCCTGCAAATGTCACTTTTTTTTCAAGAATTCATCCTGTGCCAGTATTGCATATTGGCACCACATGCCTCTTTACACCTAATTATGTGTTGACACTTACATGACAGAACAGAAATGGTTGATCTGAGGAGGGAAAGAAAGGTTGAAATATATGATTACTTTTACAAATACAAGTAATATGTTTTCAGACTTGTTGGAATGTCAATATACAGGAGGAGTCATGACCTTTTCACTCTCTCATGTTCAAGTAATTTTCCTAAAAAAGTAATGATCATAAGTGTCCCCTTTATTGGCACAGATAAATGTCTGATAAGGCAAAGTCTTTCGAGTAAAAAGTTTGTATTATGCATGTACTGAACTTTTAAGGGGGGAAATTGAAAGATAGAGTTGTTCTATTTCTTGTAAAATCAGGATAAGAAATAGTTTTCCTGTTGTAAAATCCACTAGAAATAAAAAATGGGGGTAATATACCTAAATGTAGCACATGGATAACTGGTTTTGGGACTTCTAGAGTTATGCTCATTCTTTTCTAGAGCTTTTTTCCATCTTATCCATATACAGTCCAACAGGTAACAAGAGAGAACTTAAAAGCAATTCTGTACAGAAATACCTCGACAGTTACTGATACAGTAGCAGGTCAGCATCATTAGCATGTCCCTTTCTTCTTCTTTTTCTTACTCTTCTTGTTTGCTTTCTTGTCTCCTCTTTTCAGTATTGGCAGTGTACATCTACTATTTGTATTGTGCTGGCTGAAAGACCCTGATCCAGTTAAACTGGCTAATTTTGCTGAAGACTAAAAAAGACCCCAAATAAACAAAAGTGGATAGCTTTCTTTTGGATTGGTGAATGGTGGATCCAAGCACCAAGACTGCAGCAAGGAAGGCAGAGGACCAAGGTTCTCTCAGTATTTTGGCATCAATGAGCTATTAGATTAGCTCAGCAGCTCATAGAAACACAACTTTAGGTGCTTCCCTGTAGACCAATGATACCTTTGGCTTTTTACTTTGGCAGGTAGCTGACTTTGGGGAAATAATTAAGCCTGACCAGGATTGTTACTCAAATTAACAAGATAACCACTTTCTACGGAGGACATTTGCTGAACTGTTTCGCAGCCTCCTCACAAACAGGTCACTGTCTTCCCACAAATCTATGAAGACAAGTAAGCTCTTCCACATTCAGTGGAAGACAACCAGAGAGTGTCAGGTATTGCAACACAAACTAGGACATAATTTGCTTGCAACAGAGACAGTGAAGACCTAAATAACTTGAATGTGTCTGCTTAAATACAATTAAACTAGCTTGGATGCTCACACCCACATCACTTCAGCTAATTCTGCGATGAAGACATAGATGTACTTAATCTATTTGAAATAATAACAATACCATTATGAATATAAATATAAATCCAAATAATTATTTTCAGAATCCAGTTGCTCAAACTTATTCTCTTTCAACTTCGCTAAATTATATAACCCTTCCACTCCTCCCAGAGTCACTGAAGGAAAGTAAACAGGAGTGAGGAACATGTGTCTTACCTTTTCCCTCATGCTAATTTGTGGGATGGATTGACCACAAAAAAGAAAATAACAGCTTCCTACAAAATGGGAGCACAGCAAATGCATAATCTTGGTTCATACAACCCTTCTCAAATGCTTGTTGTTATACCTGGGTATTCTTTCCAAAAGTGATGTAAAGGTATAACTGTATTTTGAAAGCAAGCTTTTAATATGGGTTCCAAGCAGTGACAATATGACTTTGTCTTAGCGATCTGTGGAAAAGTTAATATAGCAGTTAAAAAATAAAAACTTGCCTGCAAAACAGCTGCTGTTTTTTTAAAAAGGAGTTAGTCCTCCTTCACCAGACACCTCACATATCACCCACATATGTGAAGCAGTCTTTGAGACTGATTTATCCTATCTAACTATAGGCATTAACTTGTATGCCTTAATGGGGTGTTTGATCTAAATTAGTAGCTCAGACTTTCTTGATAATAAAGTGAAAGAAGCACTTCCACATAGAGGAACCACTTTGCAGCGGTGCCTCTCTTTCACTTCAGTGTCCGTATAGAAGTCCTGGGCTTTTCGTTTTGGCACTGTAGTGGAATTAGGTGGGATAAATGTGGCTATGTTTCTGGGTTCATTCTTAGTTCATTTCAGTATAAGTAAATTGAGTTCGCCTAAATGACTTGCACTGCTTCCGTCAAACAATCTGGTTTATTTGGCCTGAAATGGGCCAGCAGTAGTCATGCATCCAGTTATCACATCTCAAGTAAGGAGTGATAACTAACAGCTATGGAGCTGTCATCTGCTGAATAGCTCCAGCTGTTCTGTAAGCAAGCATCTGGCTACATCCCAAATTAAAAAACCAAAAACCAAAAAACCCCCACATAAATCAGGAAACATTCTGAGTTCTTCCCTTAAGCAGTTATTTTGGGGATTATTTTTGTTAGGTGTAATAATGTGTAATGTAAAAAGGCATTATTTTTGTAAGATGCTTAATATTTACTTAAGTTCAAAAGTCTAAGAAAGCAGAATTAAATATGTATGATCTTGTGTAACGGGCTTTTGTACAGCCTTAGGTACTGCTGTAAGAATTGACCACAACAGTCCATGCTTACAGAGTATTTTCTTTGCAATATATTTCTTTTCAATAACAATTTATTATAAAATAACCATTTAAAAATTACTTCAGTAATAGTTTTGCCTAAGCTTCTTTAAAAGTAGCAAAAAAGGAGGGAAAAACCCCAAACAACCCATGTTAATTATTTGCTCAGGTAAGCAGGCATGAAGTTTCTGAAAATTGCCTGTTTTTGTGAGAATTGGTAGAAATGTGACTCTCAAAATTGAAGATTTAGAGAAATACAAAGATTGGGGGGGGGGGGGGGGGGGGCGGAGTGGAAATGCTGGTTGGTTGGAGAAATGTGGCTATTATAGCTCTTAAACTGCACAGGAGGCCAGATCAAAGAATGGTATAGGTTGGGAAAGAATGCTGTAAAAAGGCACACTGATGAAATATAAGCTGCATATTGCACTGGTTCCCATGGCTTTTCCATGGTTACTATGAACTTCTAGGGACCTCAGTGGGGTTTGTGCCTAAGGCAATAAGGATGAGAAAGTGTAATAACCCCCAATATCAAATCCCAAGAATCCCAGTTTCTAAGTGGTGTTATCCTTCCTAGATACAATAGTGGTTTCAGGGGATTTACTTATGTCCTGCTCTGCCCTCAGAGTATCAAGCAGGCATTTTTTTACAAATGTCACTTGGAAATATGTTCCTTTTGTGACTTCCCGTTTGGTATTACAAGTGCCCCAGAAGTCTTCTAAAGTGATGCAACTGAGCTACTGCAAGGCCTAGAGGGGAGTGAGAGGAATGACATTTTAAGGGGCAAGCAATTTTTTTATAGCAAATTCTAAAGGTGACAAGAGCTTCTGGACCAGAATTAAGGAGGTTGCTTTGACAAGTCCAGCTGCATTTTTCTAGGACTTATGATTGATCAATGGTGGGTTGAGAGAAGAGAAAAAACTATCCAAAGCTATTGAAATACCACTACCTAAATATTCATTGGAACATCTGCTGTTTCTTGGTATGATAATATATTGAAGCAATTCATACCTAACCTTTCTCCCAAAAAGGCCATGCTCTTTAAAATCTAAAGCTGAATATGCACTAAAAATGTTGTACTGCTTCACTATTCTCTCCTGAAAGTTATGCCAAATCTGTATGGGAAGAGAATCTCTTTTACCTACATAATTATCTCCATTTCTGGAGACAATCTACATAAATGTATGGCAAAACATCACAGTGTTTTGAAGATAACTGACACTGATACAAAACCAATACACAGTCATGCTTTCCTCATTTGAAGAAGAAGGAAATATTAGAGCGTGTTCTGGGTTTTTTTTCAGAACTGTCAACAAATACTGATTTCCAGCTAGCATTCTTGCCTTTGGAGTTCATGATGTCAGTCTGTTTGAGAACTACCAGGGCTTAGAAGGCTGATGAGATTGCAGATTCACTCATAAATTCATTAACATATGAGTAAGCTTTAGAAACCCATAGGTAGGGTTTAGAAACACACAAATTGGCTTTAGAAATAGCTGTGTTCTGCTATTCATTCAAATGCAGGCAGTCTGCTTCCAGACAGGTCTCAGATGGCCTCTCCTCATGCTCCCTGGTTAGTCTGGAGGATGCTGCCTGCAGCTTTTTGATGTCACAGCTGAACATGCTGTCCCCACCAGCAAGGCAGTAGGTATTAGGCCCAGAGCAGTGTGATAGTGGGAACAATGGACATTCATTTATGGACTTTATGATCTTTTGCAGTATCAAACTTTTCCAGATTTTTTTTCTAAATACTACAAGTAGCCCAGGCCCTTGTAATGTTCTTATTTCCTGTTTCACAAGCCTCATTTGAATGTTATTACTCTCCCAAATGAGAACTGTAACAACCTTGTTTTGCCTACCCGCCTGCCAAGCTAATGAAGAATGGAACATTCAGCAAAGTAGAAAATCCATATCAGTATTACTCCAGATAATATCACTTCATAAAGAGCTATTATATCTCAGTATAGCCTCAATATGCTGTGAAATCCATACCTAATATATATATACAATAAGAAATACAAGTGTGAGATTCATCTTATCTAAATTTAACCATCAAAAACTTAAACACCAAGCTTAATAATTTGATTTCCCTCTTTAGAGAATACAGAAAGAAGCACCACTGGTAAAAAGCGTGTGACCGAAGGTATTTTCTGCAGAGTGTGCATTTAGATGTTTAAAAGTACCTATAGACACCTGTAATTAGGAGAGATGAAAATATTTCCTTTCAGGTAGTCATGTATCCTTCTAAATAGGAGAGAAGAAGCTGGCAGTCTAAAGCACTCCTATCCCTTGCTTGACAAAAGAAACAGCCTAGGGCAACTAACTTAGACCAGCTGACATACCTGACGCAGTATGGCCTAAAGATCCTTTCTTCTATGATTTCAGAAATGTACAATCATAGATTTGTTTGAGTTAGAAAGTACCTTTAAAGGTCATCTAGTCCAACATTCCTGCAATGAACAGGGACATCTTCAACTAGATCAGGTTGTTCAAAGCCCTGACCTTGATTGTTTCCAGGGATGAGACATCTACCGCCTCTCCAGGCAACCTGCACCAGCATCTTACCACCCACATCATAAAAAATTTCCTCCTTAGATCTAGTCTGAATCTATCCTCTTTTAATTTAAAACCATTGCCCCTTGTCCTATTGCAACAAGCCCTACTAAAACATCTGTCCTCATCTTTCTCATAAACCTCCTTTATATACTGAAAGGCTGCAATGAGGTCTCTTCAGAGCATTTTCTCCAAGCTGAATAACCCCAACTCTTTCAGCCTTTCCTCATAGGAGAGGAGTTCCATCCTTAGCACTGTTATTTTTGCCGTCCTCTGGACCTGCTCCAACAGGTCCATGTCTTTCTTGCACTGGGGACCTGAGAATTGGATGCAGTACTCCAAGTGGGGTCTCACCAGAGCAGAGGGACAGAATTACTTCCCTTGACCTGCTGGCCATGCTTCTTTTTATGCAGCCAAGGATATGGTTGTCTTCCTAGGCTGCAAGCACATATTGCTGGATCGTGTCTGGTTTTTCATCCACCATTACCCCCAGATCCTTCTCCACAGGGCTATTCTCAACCCCTTCATCCTTCAGCCTGTATTGATACCAGGGGTTGCTGTGACCCAGGTACAGGACCTTGCACTTGACCTTCTTGAACCTCATGAGGTTCATATGGACCCATTTCTCAGGTTTGTCCAGGTCCTTCTGAATGGCATCCTATCCTCCAGGCTTGTCAACCACACCACTCAGCTTGGTGTCCTCTGCAAATTTGCTGAGAGTGTACTCAATCCCACTGTGTATGTCATTGACAAATATATTAAACAGTACTGGTCCCCATATGGACCCCTGAGGGACACCGCTTATCACTGATCTCTGTCTGGACAGTGAGCTGTTGACCACTACCCTCTGGATGCAACCATCCAACCAATTCCTCATCTGCTGAACAGTCCATCCATCATATCCATATCCCTCCAATTTAGAGAGAAGGATGTTGTGGGAGACAGTGTCAAAAACCTTACAGAATTCCAGATAGATGAGATCCATAGCTCTTCCCTTGTCCACTGATGTAGTCACTCCATCATAGAAGGCTACTAGGTTGGCCAGGCAGGACTTGCCCTTGGTGAAGCTGTGCTAGCTGCCTCAAATCACCTCCCTGTTCTCCATGTGTCTTACTATAGCTTCTAGGAGGATCTGTTCCATGATCTTCCCAGGAACAGAGGCGAAGCTGTCAGGTTGGTAGTTCCCAGGGTCCTCCTTTCTACCCTTTTTTAAACTGAGTGCAATGTTTCTCTTTTTGTAGTCACCGAGGACTTCACTGGACTGTCATGACTTTTCAATTATCATAGGGACTGGCTTGGCAACTTTAAGTTCAGGTTCCTCAGGTGGTCTTGAACCTGATCTTCTCTTACATTGGGAGGAACTGTGCTCCCCCAGTCCCTGCCTTGAGGTCCATCCACTTGAGAGGTGTGGGAAGAAAATTTGCCAGCGGAGACAGAGGCAATAAAGTTGTTGAGTACCTCGGTCCTCTCCTTGTCTGTTGTTAGCAGTTTGCTGGTTGTGTTCCTCAGTCGGGGTGCACTTTCTTTGACCTTCCTTTTCTGGCTGACGTTCCTATAGAAGGATTTCTTATTATTCTTTGTGTCCCTTGCTAATTTCAGTTCTAGACACGCTTTGGCCTTCCCGACCCTATTCCTATGCAACCCGGCATCTCTTCCCAGGATATCTGTCCCTGCTTCCACTGCCTGTGCATTTCCTTCTTGCTCTTTAGTTTAACCATCAGGTGTTGACTCAGCCATGCCAGTTTCTTGCCTGATTTCTTACACCTGGGGATCAAGAGCTCTTGTTCTTAAAGATCTGCCAGCTCTGTTCTGTCTCTGAGGGCGGTTTCCCAGGGTGCCCTATTGACTAACTCCTTGAAAAGCTAGAATTTTGCTTTCCCAAAATTCAGAGTCGTGACTTTACACTTTGCCTCATCCATACCCCTCAAGACTGCAAACTGCACCAGTGCATGATCGCTGCAGCCCAAGGCTGCCTCCAATCTTGATATCAGCTGTTAGCTCATTTGCATTACTGTCCAACAGGTCCAGTGTCTCTTCCGCTCTTGTAGGGCTGTCTATTACCTGGCTTAAGAAGTTATCTTCAATGTACTCCAGAAGTCTCCTGGATTGTCTACATCTTGCCATGCTACAGAAAGTTTAGGTGTTGCTCAGTCTGGACAAAGTCATTTGGGAACTATTATACTTTTGCTTGCAATGTAAACTTTCAGACAGATTTTCTGTGGAACTTGCAAATCACTTTGCTTTTTGCATTCTCTCATCATGCTGGATTTCTGATGCTTGAAAAACCCATCTTCATCATCTCTGTATCCGAAAAAGACGAAGTACCTTTTTACAAAACAACACTCATTTTTCTTACTTTAAAATTCCTTTTCAGTCCAATCAGATGTTCTTTCCAGGTTTTGCAGAAACACATGGAGTCATTTAAGTTGTGAAGTTATCTTCAATCTCAGAATTTGTAATAGATCATTTACTACCTACTGAAACATCCCTGGGACACTCATGACTCACAAAGGCATTCCTTTGGTCTGAAACCCCTGTGGGTGTCACAAAAACAGTTCTTTTTTCATCTGCAAATGTTAGTTTAATCTGGTGACATCCAAATGCCAGAACCAAACTAATGAAATATTTGCTTCTGACACTTTAATGAGTTGATCAGCTAAGTGTGCAAATGGGTAGCTGCCTTCAATTGACTGAAGTTTTCTATAGTCAGCATAATCATTTACTTACCATTTGATTTATTTTTTGTTTTAATTGTGATTAAGATGTTCAAATGTTACGTAGATTGCTTAGCTAGGCCAGCTTTCTGAATGTGATTAATTACCTTTTTACCATTATCTTCTGTATTGAGAAGCTGCTTCATGGGAACGCTGTAGGAGCACAGTCCAGCCTTGCATTTAACAACATTTTCCTCAATCTTATTCTTGGGGAACACCAGAGTAACCAAGGGTTAAATCAACTGATCTAGTCTCTGCCTTTTCCTACCCATAGGTCCTTTTCTCTAATACTGTCTTCAAATGCATGATGTATAAAGATCTTAAAGGCATTGGTAATGTTGGACACTATTCTATGATCTTATTTCTAATTACTTGTACACCCTGTGTGATCATAATGGTTGCTTTTACCCAGAAATCCAGTTTTAGTCTAGGTTGAAACAGAAGTCACAAATAGGTCTTTATGGTTTCAAACAATTCAACAAGTTCATTGCAACTGTCTTTCCTATACATTATGCTTAGCTGAAGGAATTCATCTTGTTCCCATAGTAGCTATGGGAAATATTATAGCTGCAAGAATCTAAATTTCCTGGTACCCATTCACTAGAAGTATATGAATACTGTTTAAGTCTATTTCTTTATTATAACATAGGTTTTTAAAATACCTTTCATTGAAATACATTCTCAACAGAACTTTAAAAAGATACTTTATCCTAAGAAATATCCATTAATATGCAAAACTCCCTGATTCTGCATGAGATGTTTTTCTGTTGTCTATACTACCTGGCTGATTATTAGCAGTAACCTATGTAATTTCTTCAATACACACTTTCTTCCTTTCAGCACTGCTTGTTTTCCGTAGATCAAAGCTGGTTCACATTATGGGTTCAGCATCACTAGGCTTTTCAAGTGTCAGTGTCCCCAAGCATGTAAATGAGTACTGGGCAGTTCTGTTAGTTGTTGATTGTATTAGTAACTTCTACTTTTTTTCTGGCTTCTGGCTTCCGTATGATTGGGTAACTGGCTCTTCAGTAGCATTCTCCATTTGCAAATGCCGTCTGATTTAGTAAGCATTTGGAAAAATGTCCCTTTCATCAGATTTAGGCTTTCTAAATAAGCTAGTTTAGACACTGAGAATAGTCTAGCCACAGTAGTATAGTACTCCACATGCTAATTTCTTTTTATTTCCTTCTCACTGAGAAGCTTGTTTGCAGCTAGTCTCTGTATGTCTGTATCATGTCTCAGCATAGATATACTATTTGCCCCATTCCTTTAAAAAACTATTAGGGTAGAAGACAAGGACATTAAGGGCTATGGAATTAGCGCTGCCATGAAGTAGAGAATGAGACTGAAAATATAACTTTGAGGATAATATTGTTTACCCTATCCCAGTAAATTTCTTAGACTGTTAAGTTTCTTGTTAGAAAAAACCCTATTCTTAAGGTCCCTCTGCCACTTTTATATCATGTCTGGCTTACCTGAAGGGGACAGAATGAAATGCAAGCGCTTCCTTTATTTACTTTGTCTTAGGGAAAAACAAAGACCTGATTAAAGAGGAGTATGAGAGCAAAAGTCTCTTTGGGCTCTGTTCTGCAACATAACATCTCAGTGGTTGCTGGAATCACAAGCTCCTTGAGTCCCTTACACTGTTAGTTATAAATCTTCTTCTTTAGACTCAGGAGCCTGGTTTAAAATCCTAGGAGCTTAGAAATGCTACCTTAATGCTGTTCCCTCAACAGTACTGAGAGGAAAATGGTCTTTCTTACCCTGTTTATTGCAAGCTGTATTCTGAAGCCTTACCTCTGGCAATCATGTAATTGAGCCAATTTCTGTGAATGTTCATTATTTAGCCCTACATTCAGAGCTTCTGAGAGACAATATTTAAAATATATCAGATGCTCAACAGCCGTAACATACTCGATTGAAAAAATATCCTAGCCCATACTAGAAGTTTTGAGGTTCAGTCTAGTAATTGTAATTCAGACTGATTAAAGCACGTGGATGGAAAAGACACAAAAGTGCGAGTTATCTTTCTCTCACGTAGAAAATACCTGCTTTTTATAATGAAGATAGTAGTGTGGAGAGGCATGCTGATTTTACCCTCTTTTAATTGCATTATGAACATAGAAGGAAGGATGCTTGTGCAATGGGATGGCTGTATATTCGTCCTGTTATATATTACAGTTGGAAGTATTAATAGGTGGCATAGATCCTTCCTCAGGAACTGGAATCTCATCTGTGGCTGCATAAAACCTCAGCTGTATGGACCAGAATTTTGTAACTGCCTAACAAGGGAAAAAAAAAAAAAGCCATTTCTGTACTGAGAGATTTGGACTTTCTTGATGTATTGGCTTATAGGTGGTGTCACTTTAAGTAAATGTTGGAAAATACTTAATGTTAAATAGATTTTTAATAGAGCAATAGAACAAAAATCTGTGTCCTTTTAAGAAAAGATCTCCACAGATACCCTTGATTCTTTTTGGAAAATATATTGTTTCATTTAATCTGCTAAGGAATCTAATACATTTGTAATAATCTAAATTTTAAGTTTTAATAGAAGAACATATATTACTTATTTTAGTGCTATCTTTTAAACTTGGAAAGCACCAGGATAAAAATGGTTGTAAAACTACTAAGACATGTAAGGTTGATTTCTTATTTTGACCTTCAAAAATTTGGGATCTAGTTTGTCTATGTGACAGATGACAGCAAACATTCTCTTTCCCCAGATCTCTCTGGACTGTAAGGGAGGAAAGTGGTAAGAAACCCCAGATAGTCAATACTAAAGTATAAAAAGATACTAGCATGATAATCTCTGCTGTTGACTACCACTTTCATAGAGGTTATATTTTTAGGATAAGAAAACGGTAATATTGGTCTTCTGAAGACAGTGATCAGGTAACAAGATCTAATCTGATGTTCATAAGTACAGATAACTAGCAGGATTCTTTTTTCTTTTTATCCCTTGATTATTTTTTTTAATTCTTTGCAAATAATAAGAATCTACATGTTTCAGAAGACTTTATTTTTAGTTTAAAGAACTGAGGCAGAGGAGTTGGCCCATCTGTGACTGTAAAGATTGGTATCTGCACTCAAAGTCAGAATGTAAGATATCACTGAACCAGTGCTCTTGTTCACTCATGTTAGTCATCAGATTTGTCATAATAATAATAGGAAAATCTGATTGATGGTCATTCATTAGGTAGCTATGGCTTCAAGGTCAGCGTCAGAATGTGAATCCTGTGCTCATGCAACCTCTTATTATAAGGGTGTTGTAAACTAGTGTCTGTATACACAACATTATTACCATGAAGAGCCACATAACCATGAAGTGGAATGATTGTTTTTTAACTCTGGGGCTTCTATAGCAAACAAAGACAACTTGTTGCAATGCTGAGGTGTGAACTAGTACTTGTGATTCAGCACCGGCCTCGTCCATGAGTACAATACATAAATCCTACTGAAATGGTTTTCTTTCTGCCAGGTAGAATCTATCAACAACAAATGACTGGAAACTAAATTTTCCAGTAGCTTGCTCTTTTATACAGTATTTTCAATGTGTGTAGACATGCATGAGCCAGAATGATTTAGCCATTCAGACTGGCAGCAGTTTACATACTATTTGCAAGGAAGTAGGTGATTGTAACAAAGTGCCAAGCATCAGAGGATCTTGCCTAGGTGTATTATTTCTATCTTTTTTTCACTGTGTGCACTTTTACATGTCTGGCATTTAAGTGGTTAGGAAGTTCCATTTCAATAAGGTATTTGAAAATCCCAAGATGCATTCTGTGGAATTTTCATGAGTTAGAGCTCTGTGAGTAGTTTGTTGCCTAGCAAGAAACTTACATAACTGAATCTATGTCACCAGTAAGCTGTTACTACAATTAGTTCAAAAATATTCATCAATTTTTATCTCCATCCCAGTTTTATTTTGCTATAACAAAATTGGCCCAGTAATATACTGTGAAAGTAGAACCATTACTTATTTTCAAGAAAGACTTATGAAGTGTATATGTAGAAGAGAAACTAGATTTATTTTTTTTTTAGGAGAAAAGATCATAATCAAATTAAATTCCTCCTCATTCATAATTTACCACTACTAAGCAGCTAGTTAACTTTAAACAATAGAAGTAAAAGATGAAAACCATTCTGAATGTGTGAGATACTCTTGTTGCATTTGAACAGAAGACGACATAGCCAGATGGTAACAGAGAGATGGAGAACACTAACAGAAACAGTGAGATTTAAAAGAATATTTAGCAATTTCCATAGTAATAAAACACAAATAAATTGTATGGTTTACGTTGTTGTCTCAATTTCAATGTCAGTGTTGTGTGGAAAAAAATTATTTTGCTTATGCAAAATTCTAATGGTAATTTTTGTCATGGTTAAAATATATTTCTGGGTACTTCTATGATGAAAATAAAAACCCCTGAATGGGGTAGGAAATGACCGAATAAAGTTATAAATTTTCAGTTTCCACCTGAATTAAACTGGATCTCATGATAACAGTCATAGGCATTTTCATTCAGAGAATTAGAATGTCATATCAATGAAGACTGAGAGATATGTAGGAAAAATAACATTAAAAGGAGACAAATGTATCTATTTTTTACTCTGTTACATAGCACATCAAATCCAAAGGCCTGGTGTCTCTATCTGAAAAAAAAAAAAAATTAAAAAAACATTCACTAAGACTGTCCATTCTGGATACATTTCTGGAGAACAAAATACAAATCCAGAGACAGTACTAATGTCAGCTAAGGGTAAAACAGTGGGGCATTCAATACTGATTATTTTTCATGAAGAAATATCATTTAAAGAAAGAAAAAGTATCTGTTCTCCAACTGGACAAGGTCATACCTTGTCATGATGGATCTATGAACAATTACTTTAGACTCAAAAAGCTATTCTTTTTTAGGACTGTAGAAATCAGACTCAAATTTTGCCAAAAACTTGATACATGAGTATGTATGCAATTTAATAAAGGTAAATTTCCTAAAGACAAAAAACCTTAGTAATTTTACAGCCTCATGAAGGTGGTGTTTGTGACCTAAGTTCCTATAAAGACAGATTTATCAAAGTATTAGATGCTTTCAAATATATTTTAATTTTTATCTGCTGCATGAATGAACCATCTTTTGTATCCTATAGTAAGTGAATAATTGCTCATTAATAACAGGCTAGAAGAACAAAATGTAACTGAGAAGTCCTCTTGTTATGCAGTGTCTAAAAATTATATTTAACATAGAAATAGTTCTGCTGGCAGCTAAAAAGAGACATTATCTCTACGTGCCTGAAAGCTCTAATCATGAAAGGAGACCAGGTGAGTGCTGTATGGTCCCCGACAGTAAAGCTTCAAATATAAATTTCAGGTGGGAAGCACAAACAACAAATAAAAGATAGGGAGTCTTAATAAGAAAAAAAAAAGGGGGGGGTGGGTGGAAGCGAGACAATAAGTGTACTTGTGAAGGAGTCTTGAAAGAGGTCTTGATACAGCAGGAAAATGTCTTGTTTAAAGTTAGTCACAAGGATATACCCTTTCTATCAAAAGATGTGAACCAACACAGCAGGTGGTCCATGTTAAGGAAAGCTCTGAAAACCTAAACCTCCCTTGTATATACTAGTTATAGGCATAAATTAAAAGACATGATTCAGAAGACTTATATATGAGCAGTTACAAGACATATGTAGGCTAAAGAAGTTATATTTATCATCAACTATTATTTGAGCTTTAGCTATTTTAGGATAGCATAAGCTAAAGCTAGTACAAAACTTCTTGATATGAATGGAATATCATAGTAACACCGTTGCAATTTACTGATGTTGTTCTAATCGTAACAACATAAAGCAAGTGAATTACCTACTGAAAATAAGCCTAACATCAAGAGAGGTGCAAGGCTAAATAAACTGAAATTATTCTGGTATTAATGAGCATGAGGCCAAGAACATGTTCAAATGACAAAGATAAAGCAGGACTCTCGGTATAACAAGAATCTAAACACTCATTATTTTCATTGTGAGATTCTCATAATCTTCATTGTGAAAAGAAGCCCTAGGAAAATATCTATACATTATCCATCCTGTTTTTTTTCTCATATCTTCCACAAATGTACCAGTAAATAATGCCTGTGATGGTCATTTGCATTTTTTTTTTTTTTGGTCTTTTTTTCAGGCTAGAAAAAATCTATTTCTGTTTGGAACAAACCAGAACACTGATATGTACTAAAAAGAGTGTTCTTGGACTGTCATGACTCAGACTTCTCAATCTAATTTAAGAATTTAATATATGTTTGAGCTGCTTTACCATACTGGAACCTAAATCAGAAGCTAAACTAAGGCACATACATTTCAAGAAATTGTTCACTTAATAATATAGATTCAAACTAGAATATGGACAATTCATTTGAAGGAGGATAATACAGTAATTGAAAAGTTATGGAGAGTTCCTCTCTGAAACAACATTCAGCATAAAATCAAGCACAATGGTGAAAACTTTGCTAGCTACTGATGAAAGCTATAATTTTCAACAGACTGGAGTGTGTAACTGATGTAATTTTTAAGCCACATATGGTTTATCTGATTTTGGGGTAGAAATTGTATTTAGTTATGATCTAGGAATCCAGTTACACCAGTGTTGTTGAATGCTAGGTACTCCAGTTTTCAACAAGACTGTAATTGAGTTCTTTTTTCAGCTTATATATATCTTAACCATATGTGAACAAAACAGGGAAAGTGGGTAAGCTTTACATATGGAAAAGATTGACATTTCGTATACCTCCCATATACTTATGCAGTGAATTTGGCCAGATTAAAATTCAACACAGAAGCAACCATAGGTTTTGCACTTAACAACACAAAATCTGTTTCTGCCTAGATATTTCCAATTAAAAATATAACCCTTAAGGCTCACACATCTATGACATATAAAAATAATTGCAACAATAGGTAAGTTCTCAAAAGAAGGATAGTCTATCTAAATTTAAACCACAGAAATAAGAACATCTGTTCTCCTTCACTGGTATATATAACAGCAATAATCTTAATTTAAGGCATTTTTTACCAGAAATAATCCCTTGTTGAATTCCAGGCATATGTCCTAGTCATATTTACTATAGAAAGAAAGGAAAGAGGGAAAGGAAGAAAGTGGGTATAATTAGTATCCTGTAGACTTTGTGTACTAGTCTTTTTTGAGGTTTATCTGCCCTAACTAGCTTAGAACCTTGTCTTCTACTGATATAACTATGTTCAGTTGTCCTTTACATATTTCTCATTACATGATACACAAAAGTAAAATTACAGAATAATGTACATAATAGTGGATCACATTAAATGTTTTTTCTAGGCCCATTTCAGGCCCGTTTTTATATACCAAGATTGTAGAAGTTAATTAACAATAATGATTTCGAAGTTGGATAATCGTATTTCTACTTCATTTTGTATTAACTGTAGAAAGGTTAAATTTTATATAGATTAAGACTTTTTGTAGGAGTTTACATTTTTACTTTAGATGTAAATTTCTCTTTTATCTCTGAGGCGGGATTCACTTCACCTAACACTTGCCATCTGTTGTATAGGCATCCACACTGGAGGTAGTTATTGGGGCCATTTTTGTAATCACCACAGAGAAATAGATTCCTGTAGATGCAACTTACTCCATTGTGAGAAGGAAAATAAATGCCTGCTTCTCTTCATTAAAGTTCATTAAGTAGGTAGCATAGATGCTGAATATGTAAAAATGGTATGAATTTTCCACATACTTTTTCATGTAAACATGCCTGGGCTAGAGTGGAAGAGTGGACTTACTGCATTTCTTACAGTATGTATGTGCAGGGTAGATGAGATCCTGAGTATATTGCTGGCAGAGAGGAAACAAAAGAGCTATACTAAACCCTGTATTTTTTCTCTTAAGAGAAGAGAAAAGTGAAATTACATTTGCTTCATCTATTTAATATTAAGGAAATAATATAAATGTTCAAATAATGTTCCAAACATTGCAATAAATATCAGGTTTACATCCTAAAATCATGGAGTTCCCTTGGTGCTGGTGACCCTAAGAATTTTGATGTTTGGGTGAGAGACAGACCTTGTTCTGTGAAGACACAGATTCATGTTTGTATATGTCAGCTGTTAACAGCCTTATTTGCTTGACACAATTTGTAGTACCTGATAATAAACAACATGATAGTAAATATTTCTCAGACAGGGGAGAAAGAAGGAGAAAAAATAAAATGTTTATGAAATGTTTTAAGTCAAATGGAATAGCATTCTTCTGGGACTGGATGCATTTCCATCATGATATTTATTTATTTATTTGAAGGTTAATGCATAAGTATATAAAGCTAAAAGCTTTAGGCAGACCCAGTAAGCTTAAACAAAACAAATCAAAACAAAGAGCATAACTTACAGCAAGTTTAATATATGAGGTGGAACTTGTGAAATCTAGGAATCAAATTCTCCTTGCTTGGGGCAATGAAGATCTCTTTCCATGGGCTTATATGAGCACTAGTTGGAATCTAACTTAGATTGAAGAGTGTACCTTAGAAAGTCATCTTTAAAGTTATTTCAGGAAATACTGTCAGTTTTCTGCTTTAAAGTTTACTGAATTATGCTTTTCCATTATGATGAAACATGATGCTCTTTTGTACTTTTACTTTCAAAATTTTATTATATAGATCCAGAATTATCTGCTTACTGCACATTTATATGTAACTTAGCCATATTCTGAAAAAACAAAAGCTGATAAAATGTGAAACTGCTCAATGTAATTTTTTAATTGATGATTTTTCTTTCTTTTTTAATTTAAAATTTAATTTAAAAGTCAATATTGCAGAAATAGGACTGCTTTAGCACCTCTTTTTTTTTTTTATAACTACTTTACTGAATACTATAGTCTACAAAAATAGTTATTCCAGTATAGCTCCAGATGTGCAAATACCTCTGAAAAAAACAAAACAAAACACCAACCAACCCAAAGCAACCCGAAATCTAAAACCTGAATATACCGCTTAGTATTTCTGGTTCAAAACTGTATTTCTTCTTTTTTCTGCTTTCTCTTGCTGTGATGAATGCATTCAACTAACTTGTTACCTATTTACTCATGCCACTACTGCTTTGTAAGAGTGCCCTGATGCTGTTTCAGTGACTGGATCTGAGCAGGCTTAAAAGTAATTAGTTACAAACATCAGAGCAGATGAACTAAGATAGCTAATTAAGATTCTGAAATATAAAAGAGTATGTGTCTGGCTGTCCTAGCAGGTTGATTCAGAGGTTAATAACAAACTAAACAGTGCCAGGGATGGTTCTTCAACACTAAAGCCAACTGACATAGTCTGGTTGAACATGCCAAACTTTTGAAATCTTTTTTGCTTCCAAAACAGGAGATGGGACAGAGAGGTGGAATAGCCACATCCCTTTCTGTGCAAACCACCCATCCATCCATCCCGCAAATAATTTGAGAGAGGATGAACTGGCCTAAGTACAAAACAATTCCCGGCACAGATCTAACACATAAATAGTACAGATGATCCTAATCCTCCATAAATTGTTGTTTGTATTTAACAAACTTGAAAAGTTGTCCTATGGCATTTTTATAAGATTCACAGTTTGTAACTACACATTATAGTATTCTAAGGGATTTTGCCTTTTAGCGAAGCCTAGCAGATTTTCAAGCAAACAGTACATGCTGGTTTCTCTTCTCTTTTCTATAGGTGTGCTTTACAGAAGACCATTCAAATTAAACATGACAGCAAACAGAAGCTGTTCTCTGGAGAGCCAGCCAATGACTAGCTTTATGAAACCTACTTCTCCTGGGCAATGTCATTATAAAGCAGCACACTTCCACACTTACCTCTTGCAGAGAACACCCAGAATTTTGAAACCATTACTTTTATCCAATGGATATCTGTTGAAATCCTCGTCAGGATTCCAGGTTGTCTTCCAGGATGAAGGATGTCTCATCTTTATGATGTTCATTCACTTTAGAACATGGCTACACAAATATCCCACATAATTAGAAGTTAGAGAAGCAAAAAGAAGGGGTAAGAAGTCACTGAGTATATTCAGCAACAAAAACTTTGATGTACACAATACTTGTGCTAAAAAGTGAAGTCCATATATATATGTATTGATATAATTATGATATAAAATATTTTTATAAGTATGCATATACATATATTTTACTGAAGACAGAGAATATGAACTTTTCGTTGCTGTATCAGGCCTTAAGACACTTGATCATTGGACTGGCAGATACCAAGATGCATTAGCACAGAGAAGCAGCGCCATTCTTCTAGAGGTACTTCACATGCTGAATTAGGAATTTGTGTTTGAATTACAGTTGAATTACAAACAGCTGTTATTTTGAGGTTTTGGGACAACATTCTGCCACTTAATGAAATATTTACATTTAAGTCTTGAGGCTTTACTCAGGTACTTAGGTTTATTTATGTGTGACTGATACTTGATATCCAAGCCAAGAAAATGTATCAAGAATCCCACAGCCTTTTGTGTGTTTAGAGTTAAGTTCATCTTCAAGTTGTTCACAGATTTGGACTTCATTTACTTTCTTTTTAATTGTGTAATTTTAAGTTCGTCTATGATTAAAATACCTGATTGCCTTCTCTTGAAAACATATTATGTCATTGAAATGTAGAAACAAGTGTTAAGTTAAATGTTGAAGTTCATATCCTGGGAGTAAAGAAAGGTCATCACTGAAGAATCAGTAACCGTTTTTCATTCGGACAGTCTAATGAAAAGTAAATATGCTAGAAAGAGCTGATGAGTATCAGCATAGGGAGACTAAAAGACTGCTGGATGAAGGTGCAGAAGTCTTTCTGTAAGTTAATGATGTTTGGAAGTCCAGTGTAAGTATCTGAACAGGTATCGTAACTCTGCAGCTGAAACTCCTTCCTTGCAGCAGTAGTCTTAACGCTAGGTTTTCCTCTGTTTCTGGTTGACAACACTGCTTTCCAGTTGTCCAGAGCAGTCCTGTCAAGTGCACAACAGTGTGATCACCTTAAGCTGAAACTGTTTCAAATGTCACAAGCTCAGTAGATCTGAGTAAGTAGCTTCTGTTTGTGGTTTTCTTTTAGAGATGTCTTCTCCCACTGTTGCAGGAGGGGATTAATTGGTAAGGCAGCATTTTTTCCTTTCTCTTTGACAAGTGAACCCCTAGGATCAAGCAATTTATAAAACCCTTTCTGAAGACAGTGTATGTCCTGGAAGAATCGCTATTCTATTATGGGAAAATAGGATTCAAACAAGATACAGTGGGTAAGTCTGTAAACTGATCTTTTGATGCATAACAAAGAGATTATGTTTACAGAGTAAAACCAGGTGTTGTTCTTACACATATGACATTATAATGACCTCATTACAAGGATCTTCAGTTTTGATGTCAGCACTCTAAAGATACTGATCAATAATGAAGGCTTATTTTGTAGGAGTTCAGATACGAGCTGAATAATGGTGCAGATGTTTCTGAAATATCTTAGGTTTTCCAGGTGTCATTTTTTAATTGTCTCACTAATCTTTACTCTTAAAAGTTAAACATCTGGCCTAGAGACTATTTCGTGAAAATGTTACTTCCTTTGACACTGATTTTAGGATGGGACAGAATACCTTCTTAGCATATTTACCTCTTTCCTTTGATCATGGAGGAAACCTAGATACCTATTTTGTTAAAAGTCGGGTGAAATGAAATCCATTTTCTTTCTAGATAATTAATCAAAGAAAAAGTTACTGAATTTACTTACTAATTGTTTCCATGATGAATGTTCAAAAAGTAGTAGTTATAAATCTCATCCATGTGCAGATAATGAGGTCATGTGGCTGGAAACTGAAGCTAGATATATTCAAACTAGAATGATAAACACAGCTGTTGAAAAACTCAGTTAAACTAGAGGTAAGTTTGTTCCATCACCATTCAGAATTTTTGTATTAATCTCAGATGCTTGAAGCCTTCCTAAGTGGTAGTTTACTTAAGTGAGAAGTGTGAGCTTGAGGGAGAGACCATGTGTAAAAATCTATCACCTATTTTATACTGGAGGTCTGACGACGTTATTTGAATAGTTATTTCTGGCCTCCAGAGTTTATGAACTCATTTGAAAAATAGGGTTTTGTTTTAGACAACAAGAACTGCAGTAAAATTGCCATAGTGACTTATATTCTATATCCAAATTTTTCTGACATTTCACAGTGCTTGTATTCCACATATCCTCCACTAAAGTTTTCTGTGAGATTATAATCTACAAAAAGTGTCTGTATTCTGCTCTGTAAGTGGACATATTTTACCATTTGAAATTGGCCCGTTTAAATTCTTTTTTTTTTTTTTTACTTTACGAAACAAAAGCAGTCTATGAGATTGAATAGTTATTGTAATCACTATTAAAGGTCCATTAATATGAGATATGTAAAAGACAATACAAAATATTATCTGTCATTCTAATGACCCAGGTAGTGAGGAAATGATTGGTTATACTACGTCTAAGTTCTTTGATTTTTACTGTCTGATTCTGCAGTTTGGATGTTTCTTCTAGAGCATTAACGGGCCAGGGATTCATCCACAACCTCCTTTAATCCAGAGCTATAGATATAGCCTTTGAAATTCTGGCCAGCTCCGCAAATTCACTGCTCACATTCTCTCCAGATAAATCAAGCATATAGAGACAAATTGAAAAGTGATCATTATAGGCCACTATCAAAACACCTTTCAATAAAATGTTGGATGAAATATGAAATGTTACTGATGACATCATCAGTGACATGAAAGTTAAAATCTAGGTCTATTTTCTTGGAACACATTTCCAGTCTCTTTCTTATACATATTTGTCATGAAACTTGTAAAAAAAAATATCTAGAGAGCAGTTAGTCTGTTGATTCCACTGCTTGTAATTATGAAGAGTATTTCCTCAATATCTTCCTCAGTATCTTCCAATTTCTAACTGCCTTGAGCTGGATAGGTGTCCTGGTTTCGGCTGGGACAGAGTAAATTTTCTTATTAGTATCTGGTGCAGTGCTGTGTTTTGGATTTGGTGTGAGAATAATGCTGACAGCACACATGGGTTTGGCTGTTGCTGAGTCATGTTTGTACTAGGTCAAGGACTTTTCAGTGTCTGGCCCTGCCAGCGAGAGGGCTGGAGGGGCACGGGAAAGTGGGAGGGGACACAGCCAGGACAGGTGACCTGAACTAGCCAAAGGGATATTCCATACCATAGAACGTCCTGCTTGCTATATAAACTGGGAGTGGGGTGGGGTAGGCAGGGCAATCTTTTCTCAGGAACTGGTTGGGCATCAGTCAGCAGGAGGTAAGCAGTTGTATTCTGTGTCACTTGTTTTCTTTTCTCCCTTCCCTTTGGATTTCATTCCTCTCCCCTTCCCCCTCCTTTTCATTATAACTGTTATTGTTATTACTATTCTTGTTCCTCTGGTTTTATTTTACTTCAATTATTAAATAGTTCTTATCTCAACCTGCAAGTTTTACATTCCTTTCCAATTCTGCTTCCTATCCCTCTAGGTGAGGGGAGAGTGGGCAAGCAGCTGCATGGCGCTTAATTGCTGGCTGGGGTTAAACCATGACAATAGGATACAATAGGATAGGATATGCTAAAATATAAGAGCTAAGATATTTGACCTTTAACACAGAAATATTTCTGTTCTTAGCAACTCTTCTGAAAAGATTCAAAGTTATTGAATTTCAAATTGCAGTTTAATTCATTAATCTCATTGAGACCATCTAAATGAAAATCATAAATCAAGGCCATGATGATCTTTCTGATAGAAATATTCTGGTTATGTGGCATCAGTCGTAAGTGTTAAATGACTCCCAGAATTCCATTCCTTTTTCTTACAGCAGTATTAATTGTAAAGATTGAAATAAAACTGAACTTAGTTGGAATACTACTGAGTCTGATTTCTTCTGGAATAGAACTTATAAAACTTGGGAACGCCTTCAAAGCTGGAGCATGTCAATCAGTTTGCAAGAATACAAATAAAACTAAAAAAGCCTTCTCACAATAAATTTGTTTCAGCTCAACTAGAAAAAGGAACACCCATTGTATGTTTATGCAAAGTACAAAATATGATATTGTTCCTCCAATGAGATCACCAATCAAAAAAGTCCTATTAAATTCAAAGAATCTAGAATTTCAGCTAAAAACAATGTAAGCTTTACAGGTAACCCTAAGAACTTCCAGATTTCTGTACATTTTTTGATATATCATTCTTATTCCTTGTACTTGGAGCTGGACCATCCTTCATAGAATTCATCAGTGGCTTTGAAAATATTTCAAATACAAGGTCATTTTCCAGCTACGTTCATTGGAACATGTCAGAGGTTGATATCCAACATCAATAGTTTACTTGTTTATCTATATCTAATTAAAAAATCACTGTAATTTCATCTTAAATTTCCTCTGTAATATCAAATAGATAACTGAACAATTTTGTCAAAAAATCTTTCACATATGTAGAAACAAGATTTGTGTATAAAATGTACTTTTCCCTTTCAGCCCTATCATAAAAGACTGAAAACATTGCACATAATACTAATGTAATCTTCAAACAGTAATCATATATAAAAAAAAATCTAAATTATGTAATCCACTCTTCGGACAGTAAAAACTTACTTATTGTGAAAGTATGTCCTTCCAGATTATTTACATCATCTTGTATTCAATACACTTATCCTATTTACAAAAAAATTGCAGTAATGAAAAGGTTAGCATTTACAGATCTAAATCCAGTCTATATCCCAAATATCCTTTGAATATTTATGTGTATTGGTCTAGAGTATTTTAAAAGAACTGGCATTATTGTTTAAAATAGGTAGCCAAAACTAACAGCTCTTAAGTGCAGTTCCTCATAGTATCTGCAAAAAGAAATTTTGCAAATCTGGCAAATCTACCATGTAAATGTTTTGGAGCTTATCTAACTAAATACAGTGACATCTGAGCTACTTACCCCAAGATCCTTTTTTAACCAGTGGAAAAAAAAATAAAAGAAGCACTTTAAGGGATTCTACTGAAAAACTGGCCCTAAAACTTCCCCCCTACTTCTAACAGCACAAAAGTAGGATTGTTAGTTCAGATATAGGTAGATTACAGATAGTGTTTATAACTTAAATTTAGGTGAGAATAATTGTGTTCTCTGTAATAAAAAGGCTGAAATGGTGGCCCAGATTCTCACTGCGTGCACCATTGACAAGAGACACCAGTCTTACCAGTGTGCTTGAGCAATAAAAAAAATGAGATACCTATGAAAGACCTGAAGTAATTGAAAACCTGTGTTTTGGGGTAGGAGGATAATATCTTGGCTTCTGCTTGGCGTATATACTTTTCCATGAAATTCTAACTAACCCTGGACACTGACAAAGGAAATAAGAAGCCAGCCACAGCCTCTGAATTCCTGGAGAATTCTTGAATCTTTATAGGATCAGCATAAGACTGCTCTTTTTAAACTTCTCGGTTTGAGCCTTCATTCACTGTAATGCATGACATAAATTCATTCTTATGATACAGAACGGAAGGTGTCCATTGACCTTTCTACCTCCTAATGTGGGAACCTGGGATACAATCCAATCTGCTTCCACCTCCATTTGCAGCACCTACTAATTCTGCTACTGTCATTTTTTTCAGGGACAAAACAAACAAACAGAAGGATCTGACTCGTGTAAATTTACTGGTTCCTTTATAGTAGAACAGGCAAAATGTTTCATGCCAAGCAAGTTCTAATAGTTTTTTTAAGTCTGTAGCAAATCCATTTATGGATAAAATTTCATATGTTCAGAAAATTAATTTATAAATAATATTGCAATTGGTTTTGAGCAAGTATCAAAGACATCAAAAGTATCATTTTAAGTAATCAGAAAAACAGTATTTTCCTGCTAGTTTTCTGAACAACTGGTTAGACTAGAAATATACATTTTTTAAGATAAAAATAAAATATGTGACGTAGGCTCTGTGGCCTGACTTTATGAACAAGTGCAAGAGAGGATTTTTCATTCTCTGAATATGTATTAGCCCTTAAAAATACTTTAGCTTTGTATTTTATGTTTTATGGAGTATCACTTGAAGTTAATTGAAAACACTGAATCAAATATTAAGACCTCCAGACAACTTTTTTTATGCCTGGGGTTTACAGTTATTTACGTGCCTAAGTAAAGCTATAGGTTATGAGCTGTAGGCCCTTAGATTTGAATATTCTGGTCTTACATTTTTATCATTAGTGCTAAATAATTTCTTAAAAACACATCATATAGAATTATTAAAAAGTTCTGATTTCAGAAAGATGTGGTTTCCACCTTTTGGGTGAAGTCACCATTTGGGATTTACAGCATTTTATTTGAATTTTCAGAAACCATTCACATATAAAATTAATTTTTATTTACCATTAATATAAAGAGTACTTTTTCCGCTTCGTATCACAGAACTAAGACGGCAAGACTGACTGTGACCTTAGAGTTGTCAGCAAACAGCAAAACAAGGTTTATTTCTGACCTCGTTCATGCCACAGACAGAGAAGGCTGTTTGATTGCTAGTGAAACATGTCTGTGGCTCCCTCACATGTGTGCTAGGAGCACTGTAGGTCAGATAGCTGTATACATTTATTCATTCTTCTAAGGAGGTGGCAATATACAGTAAGCCCTAAATACCTCAAAGGAATTTGTAGAGGCAGACATTTACACTAGTACATACTTCATTAGTTAAGGATATTTGCATAGGTTTTAGTACACACCGTGGCTGACTCATGGTCTGATTGACTTGCTTTCCAAGTTGTGCTACAGAATCTCAGCATGCCTTCTGTGAGAATCCTGTATGGACAGAACATATGTAAGACACAGGACATGCCATAATCACATCTTTTAGAGAAAGCATACTTTGCTTTATAGCCATAGCTGTTGATTGGAACATGCCACTGTGTTTGTATTAATATGTGAAGTAGTTTCTTTTGCCAGAGCAAGCGCAGTGCTCATTTGGATACTTAGAGTTTACCTGGGACCAAGTAAAAAGCTAAGAAATTTAGGAAAAGAAATTCTGTAAGAATCATTAAATGCATAAACTAAATACATTAGCAACTATTAAAATCCATGAGGTTGGACACATAGGGTGAAACTATTAGACTTGAGAATCTGATGTTGACACTCTGTGTGCTAAGGTTTGATGTAGACTAGCTCTGATCAAGTCTTGTGGACTGAAGGCTTGTTAGTGTCAGAGTTAACCAGGTTCTTTTAGATATTCTGAGTGTAGAGGATGTAATGTTTAATATCAAATGTACTTATTTAAAGATAGTTGATATTACATGGGATTTAGAAGGGTGATACAAAATGTTTCATAACGTAACACAAACTTAAGTTACCCTTAGCAAAATATAGCAATATATATATATATACACACACTATCGATTGCATAATTCGCTTCTCAACACCAATGTGATTCTAATTACCAGTCTCTATAATGTGCTCATTGTCACAATACTGAGTGTCCCCAATCTCCATGAAGGAATATGTTGGTTGAAGCCAGCTCAAGCTCAATTCTTTTGGTAGTTACTTAGTTTTTATACTCTGCCTTGGGCTGATCCAATGAATTCATTACCCCCATGCTAACTCAGGGACATGTTTGCACTTTTTCAGTGAACCAGTGAACTGGTTGATCCACTCAACCACTGAGAGCTGTTTATCTAAAACAAAGACCACCCTCTTTGTCCCCTTCATGTATAGATAAAGTCAGCTGCTTTGCTGACTTTTCTGAGCTTCAGGGACACATCACAGGCTCATTTCCTCTGAGCTTTCTTCTGTTCTTGGGGTTTTTTGGTCAGTCACAGTTAGCAACCCAAATCTCCAGATGCAGTCCTGGAGTGGATTTAGTTGGATGTCACCTGAAAGATACCCAATTTAAAAGCTCCAAGACTATCCTGTGATGCAAATCATAGTGCAGTAAATGAAGGTAATCAGAATATTCACTAAAAAAGCACAGAAACTAGAGCTGCAATATACATGCATCCATAGAAATAAGGTCCAAATTCTGAAGTCCCTTAACTGTTATATGAAGAGTGGGAGGTTGTGAGAGCATTAGGAAGAAGTATTATGCATGTTAGTATTGATCTTACTCTTCCTTAGGTATCTGCTTATGACCATGGTTGAAAATGGGATGCATGACTTGATGCAGCTGTTCTTAGAATTTTAAGTAATTATTGTCACTGATAACCAGAATGAAGAGACCAGACAGACTAACTTCTGAAACAAATAACCAGAGATGCTGTTTAGTCCTGATCTTGCCTATGTATTTGGCATCCTAGACACTCCCCCTCAAAGTATTAAAAGCACTTATGTTTTTATTGACTGCAGTATTATGTAATAAATATTTATTATTCTAAAACTGTCCGAAAGGAAGTGCTATCATGTAGATGTAAGTTATACATCTGACCACAGACACCTGCAGTCAAGCAGGTAGGCAGCTTAGAGAACAGTATTGGTTCTCTGCCTTGAACAAGACATTAAATAATGAAACCTGCAATATGGAGGAGGGATAGGGCTAATGCTGTGCCAATGTAGTAGGCCTGAGAAATAAAAGGTGTATTGCTTTAAGTGCATGAGCATTTCTGAGTTTGGTTTGGTTTGGTTTGGTTTATTTTCTAAAAAATTACACTGTAACATAATGACGGATGTGAGGTAACTTGCAAATAGCAATAATTATCAAGAGTAAGGAAAAACTATTGATGCAGACAGTGTTCTTAGCTAAGCAGAAGTGTGGACAAATGATCTCATTATAAAAGCATGAGAGCATAACAGCCTACACTTTCCAATCCCGAGACTAGTCTGGAACTTACTGTAAAAATACAAACAAACAAAAAAGGTTGTTGTTAGAAACAATACCGACCTATTAGCAGATCTAAGACTGACCATTTTCTTTATATTGAACCTGGGATATATTCTGAAAGGTAGGAGAAGAGCTCCAGGTAGCCAAACTTTTACTACTTCTTCAAAAGGGACTATTATAATTTTGGGAAGCTTTCTTGGAAATAATTCAGAAAAGGAAGGTAAGACTGGGGAGCATATCACATCTCTCACAGAAGGAGAAGCCTGTACAAGTGAAACGTTCTGCCCTGGAGCGCGGATGACATGGAACAGGGCTTTGATTAAAAAGGACACTCTGTCTTATTACATGGACAATGATTTTGACCTAAGATTTGATTGTTGTTTGATATCATTAAAGGGTTGATGTTCTGTTGGTTTTATGGTTTATATTTAATATGGCACTTAATGGACTTGCTGATTATACCTGTATGGAACACATGAGGTTATTTCATGTGTACTGAAGTGTATTATGGCCTCTTACTAGCACTTAACAGTATTAGCTACCTCAGTGTTGCTAATACTGACCTTTAACTTCATGTTGTGAAAAACTGAGCAACTGACAAGACTTCCCCCCCACCCCCCCCAAAAAAAAAAGTCGAGAAAAATCTGTTTCAATAGTTGCACATCTAAGTGCAAATTTAGCTTGTGTGTGCTCTGTTAACCTCATTGCTGAGGTTCAGGACTGCAAACAGTGTACTTGCACACGTAGTCCAAGAGGGCATGTATAACTAACTCTTCTGAGATGTGTGTTTGATTGTTTTTTTAATGTCCCCTCTGCCCCAGACAGAAAGGGATCTTTTTTTTAATTTTATTTTTTTATTATTATTATTTAAATTGCTTTTATCTGGGCCTCTTCAGTCTCCAAGGCCAGCCTGATAATGGGTTCTTTGGCTTACATCACAACCTGAAACATTCAGAGTTGGACCATTCAGAGCAAAGCCCTAAACTTATTCTGGAGGAATGTCTTTAAAACTCAGTGGCAGCATTTGGATTTTACCAAATGCTTCACCCTAGCTTAATTCTCTCTCTCTCTTTCTCTTTAAAAAACAGTGTCAAGTATCAGTGTTACAAATAGCTGCAGGTTATATGTTCTGTTATGAGAGAATTGAGATACGATAGCATAAAAGATTATGTAGTATATTGCACCAATGAAAGGATGGGAGGAGAAGCCTGTCCTTTTGCTTGACATGCCTCTCATAAAGTATATTTTTATTGTAAAAACTAGTTGAAATGTCATTATTTTTTGCTCACACTACAGTATCTTTTTTTATTACAGCCTATCTCTTCAGATGGGTATGGATTTCATTTAGCTGACTACCCATAGTCATCCACTGACATTTGAGATACTTGTACTTGACATCTTGTACTGCCTTTGGCTGGGATAGAGTTAATTTTCTTCATAGTAGTTTCTATGGTGCTGTGTTCTGGATTTGTGATGAAAACAATGTTGGTAACACAGGGATGTTTTAAGCTATGGCTAAACAGTGCTTAAACAATGTTAAGGCCTTGTTTCTCATACCACCCCGCCAGCACAAAAATCTGGAGGGAACACAGCTGGGACAGCTAAGCCCAACTGACCAGAGGGATATCCCAGATCATATGATGTCACGCTCTGAAATAAAGCTGGGGGAAGAAGGAGAAAGGGAGGACATTCAGAGTTATGACATTGGTCTTCCCCAGTAACTGTTAGGCATGCTGGAGCCCTGCTGCCCTGGGGATGGCTGAGCACCTGCCCGCCGATGGGAAGTAATGAATGAATTCCATGTTTTGCTTTGCTTGCATGCACAGCTTTTCCTTCACCTCTTAAACCTTATTTCAACCACAAGCTTTCTCACTTTCACCCTTCCAATTCTCTCCTCTATCCTACTGCAAGGGTAAACAAGCATCTGCATGGAACTGAGCTGCCAGTCAGGAGTTAAATCACAGCACATCTGCATATGGCTCGCAGATATGACTGAGGACACATGCCCTTTTGTAGCAGCAGCTGGATGCTGACCAGAATAGATTTGAACATCTCAAGTGAAACTCCCGTGTGTGAGAAAATGAACGCTCTATGTGCCTGTCCAGTGTTCAGTGAAAGAAAAAGTTCTGGCTTCCTTAAAAGGCTTTGTCTGACTGTTCTATCTTTTCAGATGCTTCACAGAAGGGTACATATGGAAAAAACAAAAACAAAAACAAAAACCAACTAACCAATCAATCAATCAAATAAAAATGTAGCAAATTCCGTATGATCATCTGCCTAGACATTTGAAGTGTATGTGCTTTAAGGAGTGAATATATCAATGTATCCATTTGGGTTAGGAGATGCGTTGTCAAGGAAAAGACATATTTTAGATATTAAGACTTTAGCAACACACATATCACCAGAAGACTCTTCAAACCTTGTTTTCAAAATTAGTTTAACTAAAATCAAGTCCTTTTTTTTTGGGGGGGAAGGGGGAGGGGGAGTTGGTCATGCTTGTATGCATCCAATTTGCAAATGTACACTTCTAATTGGTTTTGCACAGCTCCTGGGTTACACAAAGGTCTCAGATAGTAGGATACTCATTAAACTGTTATTTGACATTGCTTCCTCTAAAGAAAATAAGGAGGATGCAAGACAAAATTGTAACCTTTTTTACGAAATAGCAATGAAAATACTAGGAAACAGCTTTTAAAATAATTGGTACAATATGTTGACTGTTAGAAGAGAAAGGAAGTGAAAAAATACTAAAAAAGTATTAAATGCTAAAAAATGTTTTCTTTTCACTTGTGGATGCTCTTGGATGCCCAAAATCCTATTAACTTATCATTTGCATTTGCATAGTACTTTTTTATCTGTGTATTTCTATTTTGAAAACAGAGGTCCTGGGACAAGCTCACACAGTGAACCTAGGAGAATCAAACTCCACAAAATATCAGCAAGACTCAGGATTTCTGTTCGCCTTTTATTAAATAAGAATTCTTTGTGGGAGAATACTGTTGAACTGTAAAACCTTTACAGGTATCACCTTTTTACCTACGTCTGCATGTTTAGAGCTAAAGCATTTTTACTGATGTTAGCTTGGTACTTCCCATAATTTGATACCAACTATCATGAAGTAAAGAGTCATCAAAATATATTTATTCATATTCTCTCGACCTACAGACCCCAAAGGAACCCCACTACATTATCAGCCAGAACACTAGAGAATCAAAGGTCGCAGATGATATATTCTTCCCTCTGTTCATTCTTCCTATATGTGCCATATTCTCAGGCAGAGTTATACTATTTGAAACATCAGGTTTAATTGAAATAACATGATTCTGTAGTCAATATCTTAAGAATAAACACAGCTAGAACATGCCGATAGCTTTTATTCCTGGTTATTCTAACGCAACAAATGTAAAACTGTAATTGACCTGTCTGAACATTAAAAAAAAAAAAAAAAAAGGCAGCCAGAATGTTTCTGTCTTTCCTTTGGTTCACATTTTTCCTTGCAGCTTGTGGGGGTCTTCCTCTGAAGTAACATCAGAGATAGTTATGTACACCAAACGATGAAATATTCGGTGAAGAACCTTCTTAGTTACACATTCCTTTAATCCTGAGGCTGCCGAATTTCATTTATGTTTCATATGTTTAAGACTAGACTAATCAAAGATATGTCTCACTTGTCATAAACTTCCCTTTGGTGTTCTCCACCTGGGGTTCAAAATCTAGCATATTACCTATTGACAAAATTTCTTTATCAGAAGTGCTTTTGTTCATGAAATTTTGCATGGAAAAGCATATAAATATAAAATTAACCACCGTTTTAGGTCTATTACTGGAGTGTTAAGACTTCAGCAGATGCAATGGATATCTAAGGTAGATTTTACTTAGAGGAATGTACAGTACTTCTCTGGGATGGCCATTGCATGTATAAATACAGCCCATGGCAGAAATAGTTGAGAATCTATTAAATTACATGTCTGAATTAATTGTACCAGTACATTCATATTTAATCTTATGTTATGCGTGCAGTCAAGGGAACTGGACAGCCACCCTTGTACGTCTGCTTTTTGTTTGTTTGTTTCTAAAGGCAGAAATTGCCAGTCTTTTGTCATAAAGCCAACTGGCATGTATCTCAGATACGCTGAAACATTTATTTGTTATTTCTTCCATCATCTACCCTAGGAAGAAACAGAAAATTATGGTTTTATTTTCATAGTTTTCCTTTGGCTCTGAAATGTCTTCATGTGCATTCCAGAGAGTTACTATGTTGTTTCCAGACATTGTTATCTGAGGCACTATGCCAGGGCATTAGAAAAACTGACTCAAGAATTACCTCTATTATTCAGAAGAAGGAATAGTTTTCTCTTCATCTCTTTGACAGAAATTCCTGGAAGCCAAAGCTACCTGGGTTTTTAAAGCTTAGTCTCAGTTTATGAGATATCTAGATAACTGTAGGCATGACTAATGACTCTCAAATGAAGTAATCTGTACTTTCAAAACGGTGGCTATGCTTACAAAAATATAGTAGCAAAAGCTCAATTACTTGTATCATTTGAAAGCTGCTTTTGAGAAAGAAAGAAGGCAGTACAACCTAAAATTTATGCCTGACTGTATGTGAAGTGTGCATATTTATCAGACACAAATTAATTAGTTTTAATTGTTCAATTAACTGTATGAGGATTTTTATTGAATTACAGATCATTTAGGTTATAGTAAATACTCAAAATCTACACCTTATTAGGTTTCATTAATAAATCTATTTTTATTAAATGTAAAAATTCTAGAAAGCTAAATTAAGATAGCTCTAAAAATAGCATTATGTAATGCTGAAACATAAGTTACAAAAAGCTATGAGCATTTGTGACTTTCATATTTAATGTCAAGACTGTATCATGATAAGAATGTGTGTGCATGATGAAAAAAATATGTAAAGAATTTTTTGTCCTGAATCCATATATCCTCAATTTCATAAACTCATTCACAAATTAGGAAGTCTCACGTCTCTGGTTTTCTGTGAAATTATTTCCTCTGAGTCTGCCTGTCTATGTCCTAAAAGAGTGACCTATGGCCATACAGTATGTCCTCAGTCCTTTTGGGAAATCAGTTTATCCAGTTTCACAAAGCAGGATCTATCAAAGTTAGTGATCTGGCAAAGTTCCTATACTCAGAAAATTTAAGGTTCATCTTACCTTCAGAAATGAGTCTAAGCTAATTGTCTGGGCTCCCTTAAAGTCAACAGACAGATATAAGCTAAGTCTGTGTTATCTGCTTGTAGAGTATTTCCATTTTCTGGGGCTAGATACACATCTGGGACATAGTCCTGCTCTGTCTTAGATCAGGATCTCACTGTTCACCTCTTTAACACCCTGACTTCCCAGCAGGTGAATCCAGTTACAGCCACAGCTCCTTCCAGACAGTGATTCACCTAGCCTGTGATCAGATTGAATCACTTGCAGGATTTGCCTTTCTCTTGCCATTCACAGTCAGGGCAGTTTAGAGGATTGCATGAATCTAGGACCCTAGTTTCAAGCTGGCTAAAGCTAAATAATCATTTCACAAACTACAGAAATATGGATTGTAAGGACCTCAAACACCCATCTGGCCATGTCTTTAAAAAGTGTATTTTTAAAAAGTATTCTGCTGGAACCAAAACCACCTCAAATATCTGTTAGGGTATTTTTAGTGCTATACTTTAAAATGTCCAGTGAATGAGATCCCATTAACTTCCTTGCAAGGCCATTTTTTTTGCACAAAATCTTACAATTTCAAAAGTCCTACATTTTAATTTAAAACTTATTCACTTACAATTAAGCCAATTTATCTTCATTCCAGTGACTGTGAAGCCAAACAAAATCTATGGGAAAAAAATGTTTTAGTGAGACGCTACATTCATACAATTTTATTAATTTTATTTTTTCCTTCACAAAACTTTCCTTCTCTATAAATTTCCCATGCACCACAACATTCTTGTGCCTGTCCTCTGAGCTCTGCTCTGTTTTCCTTTATCCTTAATCTATCTTGCCTGAAACTGGAAAGAATACTCTGTTGAGGCCCAAATCAGGGCTTAATAGAGAGGAAAAGTTTAATTCATATATCTTTTTACAATTTTATTTCCTTAACTGTAAAGGAAAAATATATTTAATATATATCAGGACAGAGCATACAGCATGGTAATAGCCTCTGTACTAGGTCAGCTCAGATGAGTTTCATCCAAGGCTTAAACTAGAGGGTATTTGAAGTTGCCCAAGCACACATTTCTAGGGCCCTCTTGAAAGCTTAAGAGCACCTTTGGATACTTTCACAAGACCTTTGGTTCTTTGTCTGCAGTCACACCTTCCCTGAAAGTACCATGCCATATTTGCCAGCCCCACAGGAATATAGCTCATAGCCATGTTCCCCAGGGCTCAGTACTGAGGCCAGTCCTGTTCAATATCTTTATCAATGGTCTGGACAAGGGGATCGAGTGCACCCTCAGTAAGTTTGCAGATGACACCAAGCTGTGGGGGAGTGTTGATCTGTTTGAGGGCAGGAAGGCTCTGCAGAGGGATCTGGGCAGGCTGGACTGATGGGCTGAGGCCAATTGTATGAGGCTCCCCAAGGAGAATTGCCAGGTCCTGCACGTGGGTCACAGCAACCCCAGGCAGCGCTACAGGCTTGGGGCAGAGTGGCTGGGAAGCTGCCTGGCAGAAAAGGACCTGGGAGTGTTGGTCAACAGCCGGCTGAATAGGAGCCAGCAGTGTGCCCAGGTGGCTAAGCAGGCCAACAGCATCCTGGCTTGTATCAGAAACAGCGTGGCCAGCAGGACAAGGGAAGTGATTGTCCCCCTGGACTCGGCACTGCTGAGGCCTCACCTCGAACACTGTGATCAGTTTTGGGGCCCTCGCTACAAGCCAGATGTTGAGGTGCTGCAGCGTGTCCAGAGACGGGCAGTGAAGCTGGTGAGGGGTCTGGAGCACGAGTCTTAAGAGGAGCAGCTGAGGGAACTGGGGTTGTTTAGCCTGGGTAAAAAGAGTCTCAGGGAGGACATTATTGTTCTTGACAACTACCTGAAAGGAGGATGTAGGCAGGTGGGGGTCAGTCTCTTCTTCCAGATAACAAGCGACATGACAAGAGGAAATGGCTTCAAGTATCACCAGGGGAGGTTTAGATTGAACACCAGGAAAAAATTCTTCACCGAAAAGGTTGTCAAGGGCTGGAACAGGCTGTCCAGGGAAGTGGTTGAATCCCTGTCCCTGGAGGTATGTAAAAGATGTGTAGATGTGGCACTTAGGAACATGGTCTAGTGGTGGAGTTGACAGTCCTGGGTTACTGGTTGGACTTGATTGTCTTAAAGGTCTTTTCCAACCTAAAGGATTCTGTGATTCCTTCATGAATATCTACATGTGGCATTTGAACTGAGCTCAGGCTGCATTTATATTGACCATATGCAGAAGTAAAATGTAGGGTGAGATGAATCATTCTCTAGGTTTAGTCACTTTGCTCACGTGGGGCTTAATAAAGGCTTAATCACTTGAAATGGAGGCAGAACCCTACATTGTGGACCTCAGCAGTTTAGGTGAGAAGTCATTCCCCTTAGGAAAATTCTTTCTTACTAATTAAGCAGACAGCTACTGCTTAGAGGAGCTATTTATTTGTATTAGTGATTTTATTTTAAAAACAGGTTAAATAAACTCCAGAATAGATGAGCCTTGAAACAATTTTTTTTTTTTTCCCCCAATTCATTTTTACAGTTATAATACATATTTGGAAGCTCTCTGGTCTATCAAAAAAAAAAAAAAAAAAAAAAAGGAAAACATTACTCCTGATAGACACAGAATTTTACTAAAGAACTCTTTTTCATTCTCTATAAATATGTTTAAACTTCCTAGTGTCCTTTGATAATGCAGGCTCATTTGTATTTTGTTCTGTGCTGCTGCAAAAGCAGCAGACAGCAAACCACTCAGATAAGAGAGGGATTTCAGCTAGCAATATGGACACATTAGAAATTTTTTTAGATTCTAAATGGATAATTTTCAAAAAGTTCTTCCAAAGTTTACTGCATAGCATATCATTATTTTCAGTTTTTCATTTCTGCACAGCTTGTTCTGCAAATGTCAATAGAAAACATAGAAGTTTGTACTCGTCCCAAAGTCTTGATTGCATGGATGTTGGCAAATAATTTTTAATAGATTTTTCAGTGTATTTCTTGTCTGCTTTTTACCTTCCGAAAGTCTGAATGCTTTTCTAAAGATAATGGGTACACTACATAGAGGACCAAGGCTGTGTCTCAAAGCAAAAAACAATTACCATTAAATGTAATAATTAAGAAATAATACAGGTATATGTAACACAAAAGCCGAGATACCAATGGGACTGTGAAATTCTGCTAGGTGAAACATTTTCTGAAAGATAGCTGAGAGGTGTGTGCAGACGTAAAGAGTTGTTTATTTCCCAAAGGTATGGCAAATACAGAGTCAATTGTTTTACAGGTGCTGAAGCTTCCTTGGTCTGAATGGAGATAAACATTTCTGCTGGGTCCTACACATTCAAAGGGAGGATATTCACTCCACTCATACCAGAAATACGCATCCAGCGCCTGCTTGAGCTCAAGGTATACATTTGATGAGCATAGGGCAAGCCGCTGCATTTGAGTCTCTGCTGGAAGATGAGAGCAGACGTTTCTTGTCACCTCTGCAGAAGTTCTTGGGCATAAATTATTCTACCTCAGAGAAGAAAATCATATTAAAGAGTACTCAGACAGCATGATCTTTGGATACTGAAGAGATAAGAATTATGTGGATTCTGAATGCATAGTTATAAAAAATAATTGAAGTCTGGTCACCACTTTAAAGGTTTCTTCATTGCTAGAGAACACATTTATGCCTCTTTTTCAGAGAATGAGAGTAAACCAGTTATTCCCAATTAAATACTGAGACTGAAACTACTCGATTAAATCAAATGACATTTTGAAAGTTGGAGGTGTAAGGTCTCCAGCAAGCACTAAGTTAATATAGAGGACTAAAACTGTTGGGTTATGTGAGAAAATTCATCTGCCTACCCCCAAAAGAGCTCAGAATGGCAGTGGCAGGAGGGGGATCCCAAATAATACCCTGCTTGGCTACTCCAAGGTGCCTCACAGGTGGCCATCAGCTCATCAAAAGCCCATCTGCAGAAATAGGAGGAGCAAATGGGAACCCCAGCTAAGGACTGCTGAGGAAAAAACACCTTGCACAGGCCCCTCCCAGAGCTGTCCCAGCAGAACCTCAGCCCCATTGTCCAGGCATGTCTATCGTGAAGAGTTATTGGGGACAACTTTCGGATAACCATTCAGGCTAGTAGGCTTGCTGCCTAGGGTTGTGGGACACATTATGGGATAAAGGTGAAGAGCAATTCAGCATGGCACAGGACTCATTATGGGATATTTAGATGAGGAAAGAATGGAGGCAGAGGGGGGAAGAAGTGTGCAAGGGAGGGGTTTAGGTGATTTGGGGAGGAACAGATATGAGAAATAGAGCATTAAGGGGCTAAAAAGAGCTGGTTGCATTCAAATAGCTAGCTAGTCCATACACTGTCTGGCTCTGTTCTGCTCCTGACCAGCACCACGTGTCTTATCTTCTTACTAAATTCCTTTCTAACTCTTTCCTGGGTGAGGGTTCTCCACTATGACTGGGGGGAAAGGAGGGGGTATGGGAGTGTGAGTGCAGTTACTGGAGTCAGACCAGGAGTCATAGATGCCCATACATCTGTGGTGCAGCAGCTGGAGCAAGTGCAGGTGTGCAAGGGAGCATGGGGTCACTACAGAGGATCAAACTGAAGTGACTGGGAGCAAGGAAGTAGATGGGTCTCTGAAGACCAGCCTGTGTGTATGAGAGTGTAGAGGAATGAAGGCAGTGGGTCGATTAGCATTGATAACATGCAGCTGTGGCCTTGCCTCTGAAGGCAGTAGGTCGATTGTCATGGATGATGTGCTGCTGTAGCTCATTCCTGCTAAGTAGTTAAATAGCACTGAGGGGTATGGGAGAGGTAGCTGGATGGAGGAGGAGCAGGGTGGACTGGCCTGAAGAGGATGAAGAAACAGCACAGACAGTAGATGAACTGTTGAAACCTTGTGGGGGATTGGTGGCTGTGCTAGGCAAGGCATGGGAACCACTTATTGAGGTTAACCTGGTATGCGATGGTAAAGCCTTGTTGCAGCTGGCTAGGCTTGATAGTGCTGCAATATGAGAGCACAGGGCAATTGCCTACTGGGACCAGGGAAATCCTTACCAACTGTGTGTGTTTGTGCAACAGTCTGTATCAGCAATAGGAGTGGAACCGCAGCCTTGTAGGCTTGAATGTCCAGATGCTAGCAGCTAGTGAGACTAGGATCCAGGGCAGCTACTGGATATTGTCTGAGACCAGCTGCTGGAGCAATCCACACTCTACATATGTATGTAGATATTCTCGCTGTGGACCTCTGTCCTGCTCAGGTAGAGAGGGAAGCAGGATGAGGCCATTGGAGCTGTCCATGTTTGTGGGGGTGTTGTGTCTGTCTATGATCTGTATGGCTGGTTATGTATATATATGGTGTGTGCATGCCTGCTGAGAAGACATCTGCAGCCTCACTACCGGTCAGACCTGGGGACATGGAGCAGCATCTGCCTCACCTCTCTTGGACTGTTCAATATATTTTTCTCTAACAGAAACTACCTTCCACAACTTAATATGACTCTTCTGTACTAGCAGATGTTCCACAGCTGCTGCTGGTCTGTATTGCTTCTTTAAAAGAGAAGGTAAATTTACATCCAAGTAAAACTCAGAATAAAAAAATACTCTATGCAGATAAATCAGAAAAAAAGACAAACAAAACCAGAGATAAAGAAAAAGAGTCTGGAACCAGTCTGTGATGCTCTTTCACTCAACTCTGACTTGTATGTTCTTATTTTCTATGTAGAATTCTTTTCTTGCTTTTACATTTGTCAAAAATGACAGATGATGCAGAATGTCAGGTCTCCGTAATCCCCTTTGTTGTGGTATCTCTTGTAGCTTACACAAAATTGTTTTGTGGAGAAATGCTAGAAGAAAAATATTCCGCACACATCTGTGGAAAAAAACTTGCCAAACAGTATTTCAGCTTTCCATTACTGAGTTACTGAAGAAATTCTGAGCAAAAAGAGACAATTACAATTCTAAAGATACACAAGTTTTTCAAAACTCCAAAGGACTTGCCTGTATGAGGGAAAAAAGTGTGTTTCAGTACTAAAGATATCCTTCCCCCCCAACCCTGCTCCCCCCAGTACAGACATTGTCTAAATCATCTACAAGCTTTACTGTGCTGATTTTTGGTCAGAATTAGGCAAGTCTTATTTTGGTGAATAAGAGTCCCACAGATAAAGTTTGGACACTAGAATTTTATTTTATTTTCTCCTTGATAGTTCTTTTCTTTGCCATGTTCTGGGTCGTTCCAACACATTTCCCCCAAGATAATTCTTGAACAATTTGTAGGATGCCTCATGAGATGCAACATATATTCACGTAGGTTACAATGTTAGAACATCATTCAGAGGCAAAAAGATGTATTATGGCCTTCACTTTGTTTTTTTTTAACACTTTGAGTTGAAAATTCACAACAGTAGTAACTACACATTGTGTTCATAGGAGTAACACACAGATCCTTGAGAGATGCAGGGCACAGAGCTGTTATGTGGGTACAGGGAGCATCCTCTAGAGTAAGCTTACTTTCATCAGCATGGATGCAAGCCAGTTGATGCCTTTTAGCCTCAGGACCTGTGTATGATCCCTCTGTCACCTAGCAGCTACACTGATACTCGTAATCACTGTCAGGGCAGAGATTCTTAGCATCCTATGCACAGACATTGCACACAGGAAGCACAGTCCTAGGTGGGTACGAATAGTAAACCCATGCTAAGCCTCATGCAGTCAGCTAAATCCTCTTTTACTTTTTTTTCCCTGCTCAATAACAAAGTTGAAAATTTATCTCTTTGGGGAGTCTTTCACTGAATTCCTGCTCTATGAATTGACAGGAATGTATTACAAAGAGAAACTGAAGAGTCTGCTGTCACCTGTCTCAGACAATATAGCTTTTTTGTGTGGTGTTAGAAAGAATTTATATTCAGCTAAATGAAAATAATGAATGAACTGAAGAGGTCATTCAGCTGCAGGGCTGCTGAAGATTGTTTCAGTTATAATAAAATGATGAAGTCCATGCCTTTTGGTTTACTTACAAACTTTTTCCGAGCACAAGAGTAATAGGAGATAGTAGTGTCAGTTCCCTGGCTGCAGAAGTAACTCTACTAAAATATGCAGCCTCAGTGTGCTGCCTTTTTTTAGTGGAGTGATAGAAATAACTCTCCTGCTTTCAATAAGAAATAGTACTTACCCAAGTGAACTTATCACATGGAAGAAACAAGATTGGCATGGGAAAAATACAAGCCCTGTTTTACAGGTAGAAAATCCAGAATAAGTGATTTTTTCCCTATCTATATACCATGTCTAAAGACAGAAATCTCGTTTGCTCCAATCTGCAGATTCATCTGTTGTCTCCTTAGACAGAAATGTATAGGATTTTTTCTATACGTTGTTTTATCTAATTCTTCTGATTTGGCCCAGAGATTACAGGAACTGTATGAAGATAGGCCTTTCCATCATTCCACAGTACTTCCAAACACTCCTTATGGAACAGTACATCTCCAGCATATGTTTCATACACCAGGCAGAACGTCATAGGTACTGTTTAGCCAGGATAATCTCTGAGCAATTTAGCAAATTGGAAAATACACATTGGAGTGTATTTAGGATTTTGAAAAATGGCACTGCAATCCCAACTAAAACTCTACAAAATGACCATTCCGGAGAATAATGACTCTATATCAGCTAGAGCTAAGAGTATAATTTATCAACATTAGCCTTGATGGGGCATCCAGTGTGGTGTGATTGATTTAAATGTGTAGATTTTTAACGTTTTGAACAGGTGGCTAACTTATAACAACAGTTTAAACTTTTATAGCATCTTATCATGCTGAGGCAGCTCATGGTGTTTTACAATGACATTAAAATTAAAATTTAATCTATCCTGCAGAGTTAATAATTAGCTAATGTCAGTTAAAAGTCAATGAAAACAAATCAGTCTTAAATGTAGGCTTAAAAAAGAAGAAAATAGGGATCTCCTGATGTCAAAAGGCAATGAGTTCTTCCAAGCAGACGCATAGCAATGGAAAGAGCAAGCACCTTAAGTGATGGGTCAGTGGTGGTTAAAATTTTCAAATATGAGTTTTGATCATGGCTGCTACGTCTGGTTATGGCTTCATTCAGTTTTTGATTTATAAGGCACTATAACAGTCCTTGCAGATGAGGTCAAGAAGTAGGTGTCCTCTCCTTCAGCAGATGACTGCAGACACTGAGATTCCACTTTTCTCTGTAGCCCAAGGAGTTCTGCATTTGTTTCTGCAAAGTAGCACAATGCCAAAATGAAAAGATTCCTCAGCATCTCACAGCCACATATGTATGTGGATTTGAATCACTTCATTCTGAATCCCGTTTAAATAGTAGGAACAACATCCCATGACCTCTGTGTTTTACAAGAAAGAAGTACCTTTTATTTTGAAAGGAGAGACACAGGTGCATTAGTGCAGGAGAGGTTTGTAAGTTGTAAACCTGGTCTGACAAAAATGCAGGATTTAAGTCTTGACCTTCTCTGTTATAGAAACCTTGCACAGCATGCTGTCTGTTGTGAATCCCATTTAATCCTCCTTGTGCATTGTATGGCGTCAAGGTATTTAACTAAGAGCTCTGGATTGTACTTGAGAAATTAGTTCTGTTTATTCTCTGAACTATTCATTGGTAATGCTCATCATTTTCCATGAACTACTGAAAGATGCTAGGAAACTACTTCAGTTTAGATCCCGAAGTCTGACATGGCTAAAGAAAGAGCATATGTGTTCTGAGACTCAGTGTTGCAAGGTCTTCTTGCAATCTAGCCTTCAAGTCAACAGCCTTTCTGTTTTCCACCTGAAAAAAAAGAGGAATGAGGGTGTTTTAATTCCTCATTGGTCTGATTTTTCCTTTCATCAGAACAACTGTGTGGTACTTGCATGAAGCCAGTTTAGGCTTTGACCTTTAGGCTTGGTCAAAACTGCAAGGAAATGTGATATTGTAGCACATTATTTTGCATTTGGTATCTTAATACAACTAACAGCTGTGTTGAAAGATGACAGTGTGGGTACTCTCATGTATGTTCCCAGAACATCTGGGGAGCTTGATTTTATTACTTGTTATCTGTGCAAGCCCAATTAAGCCATCATAGGTGTGCTACAGATCTGTCAAGTCTCATACTTTGTGGGTGAAATTCGCATGCTCATGCTTTCATGTTCTTCTGTGGCTCTGACTGTAGCTTCACACGGATAGCACTGTAAAGTACGTCCCACTACCAGATGTTGCTGATCACTGAGCAAAACAGGGGCAGCAGATAAATGAGGATGTTGCCAGCTCATGGAAATGCATGTTTAAAACACCCCATGTTCCCCTGCTGCAGGTTACTTCCATGCTGCCTTCTTCTTTCAAATCACAGAATCTTTTAGGTTAGAAAAAACCTTTGAGATCATAAAGTCCAACCATTAACCCAGGACTGCCAAGTCCGTCACTAAACCATGTTGATAAGCATCACGCCTATGCATTTTTTTAATAACTCCAGGGATGGTGATTCCACCATGTCCCTGGTGACTCGGACCAGTACTGTTACAAGCAATGTACAAAAAAGAGAGCTAGGAAAGTGTCCATATTTGCACAGTCTAAAATTACACCGTGATTTATCACAAAGGTGTACATTAGACAAGAAACATCTAATTAATAAAGAGGTGTTTTCTGTTTCTTTAGTAAAGTTGCAAATATATGAGAATCTCATGGGTTAGTGCGTGTATTAGCGGGAAAAATATGGAAAAGTATGTGCAGAAGAAATGTAGCTTTCTGGTTCTTGTCAAGCTGCCAATATGGACATTAGTCTTGTAAAGTTTGGGCACCCTGTAGGTTTTTTATATGTCATCCTAAGTACCTAGTTAGTGTTATAAAAATAGACTGGTAATAAGTGCTATTAGGTCAAGAAAAAGATCATACCTCTGAAGGGCCTAATGGAAAGATCTTGACAATAGGAGATAGCTGTGCAAGGGAAGTATCAAAGAAGATACAAGAATGCATAATTAAGGGGTGACAGAGGTCAGCCATTAACACTTGGACATTTGTATTTCCTTCCTCAGGACAGGATATTGAAGTTCAGATCTGACAGAGAAAGAAGTCAAAGATACTGTTCATTTGTATGATGCTTTTAAAATTATTTTAATATGCATGCTATGCATTTTATTCAAATTTTTGTCTTTCATTAGTGAACTAAAAAGATACAAATATGCTTTTATGACTAAAGTATATTAGGTATAAATCAGGTTTCTATGTACATGGTAATTACAAAGACAAAATAAGAGTTAACACGTTAAACTCCTGAAGTACTATTTGCAGGTACTTGTAGTTTGAAAAGATACGTACAGCAGGATAGTTTGGTATAAATTAAAATGCTTATTAAATGTCAGTAGTTCTAATAAGTGATTGATATCTAATTAATGTGTCATATGTGATAATTTTAAAATGTTAATTAATGCCTAAAGACTTAATAAGTGCTGCTTGACCTATTAATTATATTAGACAAAAACTTACAGTAATTGTTTCCTAAATGAAATGCTTAAATAAAGTGTTTAAAGTGTTACCATATGATGCTGACATGGTGGCAGGCTGATTTTGTGTAAGGCTGTGATTCAGGGATAAACTTTGAACTTCTGCTTCACACATTTATGTAGAACAGAGCTGCACTGTTTTCAGTTTCATTGAAAGATTTACTGGCTTCTTCATTCTTTTCGAAGTGAGAAATTAATATTGCAGGCTAGACCCTGCTGTAATTTAGCCAGGTGCTGCAAAAGTGTTTCCTCGTGTGCCTATCAGTGCAGATCGGTCTTCAGCAGTGCTCAGTGTGCTGTCTGAGTTGTGGTTATCTCCTGAGCAGGCTGGCAGTGACGATACATTCTGGGGTCCATCCTCATCTCAGAGAGAGCCCAACTCTAAGAGAGATGCAACCATTAAGCAAGGAGATGGAGACAACGTGTGGTCCAGTGATTAGTCATTATAAAGGATGGAGGGCTGCTTCACAGATTTCTAGTGTGGCTGGGACAAAGCCATGCAGCTTTTGTGAAGATGCTATGCCCTAGCCTTCCTTTATCCCCTCTGTAACAGAAGAATAGCATTTTCTTCCCATATCAGTGTTTTGAAATTAAAATCATTAAACATTGTAAGGTGTTCATATGCTCTTATAGCTGGGAGCCAGAAAAGACATCAGAGTTTCTTTATAATTACAGCGGAATAAAGTGATTACTGTTTTCAGAGTATTCATGGGAAGTTCATGACTCTTCTCAGAATTACCTATACAATATTTATATATGTGTAAACATTATAATCACTTGATTAAAAAATAATATGATCTGTGTCTAAAATATATATGTAATTTACTTAATGAATAACTTATGAACATTTTTCTCTTCATATCTAAAGTTTAAAAGAAAAAATTCCTAATGTAAAATTTATCTTAAAACTATTTTATCTGTATTTTTTATTTTAACATTCTAATTGAGAGCAATTTTATTAAAACAGTTCCTGTCTTTTTGAGGACTAGATTTTACATGTGTTTGTTTCATAGAATCATAGAACGATTTGGGTTGGAAGGGATCTTAAAGATCATCCAGTTCCAACCACCCTGCCATGGAGAGGCACACCTTCCACTAAACCAGGCTGCTCAAAGCCCCATCCAACTTGGCCTTGTTTGATCAGTTGATACTGTAAATTAAATAATATTTCCAGTTAGCGTCTGGAAAATATTCACATACATGCATACTTCACTGTTATATCTGATGTTCAAGATAAATTCCACAATTTTAACTGCTTCTTTTACAGTTCCTCTCCTAGCATGTGTATTTTCTAACTCCAATTCACGTGTATGTTTTGATGGAGCCATTTCAATTATCTCTTTACAAAGGTTCTACATTCTTGCTCAAGGAGCATTTGGTAGGAAAATACTCAGATAAGTTACCAGGGATAGTTTATCTTCCTTAATAGTTAAGCTCAAAGATGAGCAGTTTTCTGTATAGATGCAATCCTTCATTCTTTTGGGGGTGTACTGATAAGAAGAGCAGACCCTCTGGAGCTAGTACTTCTGATTTGCATATGTAGATACCATGTAGTTAGTATCAATGATAGCAAACTGGGCCAAACCCGTGGTATCATCTAGAATGCTAATTTTCCACCTTCTGTAGCACAGCATGACATACATCTTGGTGGGGGGTGGAGGGTGGGAGAGTGGGGGGAGGTATTTACAAAATAGTTTTTCTAAGCGTAAGAAAGATCATAATTTGCCTTACTATGATACTGCAAGATAGATTCTTACGATCATAGCCCTTTGGAAAAATTCTGTTTCCTAGAGTGCTATTCTGTATTGGCTTTCACACAAATTTCCCTATAATTGCCTACAATTTCCTTATAATTATCCTTGATATACTAACCTTTAGTATTCAGAATACTTGATTGCCAAATACAATATTGTAAACAGAGGGAGGGAAGGAGGGAGGGAAGGAGGGAGGAAAAAGGTAAACTGTAGTCTTTCCAGCCAAAAATTAGTACAACCGAAGTCCGATCACATGTAAAACCTGTGTAATGGACTAGAAGCAGGCTCATGAGTAAAGTTATCTGTGTTAAAAACTAACAGCTCTGAACAATTTTGCATTCCTTAAGTCATTAGATAATCAGCTTTTAGAGAACACAATGAAATTAATTCCTGGCAGAGATGTGTATAATGATCAGAACTGCAATTACAGCAAACTGTAGATTTCTCACCTGGATTTGTATCCTTAGAGTTACGACCTTGTGTCATTGAGAGAAATGTGGAGGTGTCAGTGATTTGCATGGCAAAGTGCTTCCATCGGGAATCTTAAGTGGACCATCAGCATCTACAACAGTTACTAAAAGCAGAAAACAACCTGCCAGGTCAATAAAAAAAACCAACCAAACAAACCCCAAACACCTGTGCATTTAAGGTAAGAATGATTTTGATTTTGAGGTTCCTGGTGGACCTTGAGTTGCACAATTTTGAATGAGGGTATATTTCCGTTTAAATCCCTGGGTTTATTCTGGATAGATTTGGTGTAAATTAGGTGAGAACTAGGACCCCAAACAAGTATTCTCTATGATGATATGGATTTAAAGAGGGTTGTCTTAAGCTCCCTGCTTAATGAGTTGATGATAGACTTCTTTAGCAGGTGGAAGAGAATGGAAAACTAATGTGGTCTGTGAGAGGAAAAGAAAGACCAAGGACAGTGTTTCTCTTACAGCTAACTGGAAAGCAAAAGATCAAAGAAGTAATCAAGCTTATGTTTCTGCACCGTATAGTTCAGTACAACCTGGAACTGTCACAAATGCTGGATGCAGACATGCAATGCAACCACTTTGCAAGGAAAACCTGCCCCCACCCCCGAGGTCTTTGTACTACTGGGCGTAGATGTCTGGGGTAACCTGTGTACCTTCACAGTGTGTTCCAGAAGGCAGCAGCCACACTGGCTGGGGTACGAGTCAGACTCACAGGAGACTACGCAGGCACAGTAGGGCCAGGATAACACAAACTGGCGTGTGTCTTGAGGAAGGAAAGGAAATACTTTAGGATTTATGAATATTAAAATATTTAAAGAGATTCCGAAATGCAAATTGAAGTAGCATAACACAGTGGGCAAAGGAAAAATGGCATTGTCAGAATGGGTCATCTTTTCCTTCTCCCTTCCTTATTTTTTGTAGGGCAAGCTGACAGTGTGGCCTAAACTTCCCAATTACCAAACTCTGATTTAGTTAAACAAGAATGTGCACAAAGTTTACGTCAAGCTGACCCACCCTCTCAAGTCGTTAATGCTCAAGTACCCACCACCTCAAGTCGTCCAAACTGATGACTGAAAGGACTTCTAATCAAGGGAGTCAGCCTTGGGAAACAACAGAAAATGATAAGAACACCATTATGTGAATTACGCAGAAAGAAGTCTCCAAGTGAAAAAGTTCTGCCTGCAAGAGGAGACAAGCTGATAAGGTGTTGCAATCACTAATTTGCACTAGAAGGGAGAAACTTGTAACCAATCCTGTGCATGAATTAAAATGAATATGTAAGGTACTGTGAATGTGCAAGTACTCTACTGTATATAATGTGTACCCCTAAATAGCTTGGTGTGTGTGTTAGGAGACAAGACCCCCCATGCACCCAGCACTGGAATAAATCATTGTCGGCTTTCTAAACTATCATTTGGTTTGGAGTTTTCCTGGTTATGATTTTCGGTAACAACAGCAATATCCTCCTCCCTTGACAACCCAAAAGCATGTTTAACAGCTGTACTTCTGATTCAAGTTTGGGCCCATAAGTGTATTTTAAGAAGTGAAGTAGTTTAATTTAAATGCTAATGTGCAACTTTAAATAACATGCATTTTTGCTCATGACTGCCATAAATAATAATTATTGGTACGTTTTCATTGTTCTTAGTGGGATGCTGAGGTTAAAATAGACTTTCAGAGTGACCATGTTGATAAGATTACTGCTCAGTGATTTTGCTGATGATTGTTTTGATGTTCATCATTTTTCAAGTGTGTTAGATAACAAAGCTGGTCTGCAGGCTTTGTGTGTATAGTGGATACATGTGCAGTTATTTGAAAATAGGTCAAACTATGCTCAGTTTATGGCTTACAAATAGTGAAAGGGCAAAAAGCCATTCTGATAGTTCCCACTTCAACTATGAAGCCTATTTAATAGTTACTGTAGGTACAACAATTTAAAGATGGGTTAGTTAGTAAGCTCAGCAAATCTGGGATAACTTGAGCTATTAGCATCAGGCAGATGAGGACATAATACTGACTGTTGGCAGGCAAGAGGAAAACATAATCCTTAGGAAGTAATAATGCAAAAATATCTCTATGCTTCCTTTGGAAGTCAGGGCCTCCTCATGTCCTTTTTGGGGAATATAAAAGAATTTGGGGGTTATAGCAGAGATGCAAATATTTACGGTAAAATGCAAAAGATGCAAAAATAAACGGTAGGACTAAAGAAATTTGAAGCAGAACTGATTGAAAACCAGTGGAATAACTGTATGTATTAAGACAGTTAATTAAGACAGATGTATTATTTGATAAGGTAAGCACAAAATGAACAGCAAAGTAGAAGCCTCTACCAGCAAAATGAGTAAGCAAAAGGCAGTCATCATACAATAGACAGTCAGGTTTCTTTGATCATAGTGGTTGATCTAGTGCTTGTAACTGATAACTGTATAATTAACAGTGACTAGGTTAAGTAAATATGTTTTGTTTTGTTTTGCGTTGGTTTTTTTTTTTTTGTATTTTGAATTCATATGCCTCTTTTCTGTTTTTTGATTGAGTTTAAACCCCGAGTTTGAAACCTGCTTCTCCATACAAACACCAAGGATGTGGTATAGAAATATTTCTGTGCTCTTCTCACTAAACTGCTTAGAGCAATGTACATAGATAGTATGAGCACAGACAGAAATACAAAAAGCAGGAGTAGCTACTTTTGTACATAAGGTGGCCAAACTGTATCTGCATGTATGTATTGTCTATGCTGTAGAAAGCAAATGACAAATAATGGATTCATGAGACACATGAAAATTTTAAACCTCCTTCACCAACTTACAGACCCTAGAAGTAAAACAATATAAGATGTCATGGAAAGGAGTTTGCTTCTTGGAGTTCTAGAAGAGGTTAAAATACACAATATAAAATGAAATACCTTTTTCCTGAAATATTGTGTACAGTCCTATTTTGCAATCCTAAAGGATTCAGATAAAATTTGGTGGCCAAATTTACCAAAGAGTATATTAATGAGGCATTATCTCCTGTTTTGGAATCTTAAAAATATTACTGTTTTTTGAAACATCCTTTTACTAAGAGTTATCTTTATTCCTTCAATACTTGTACCTGAGTACTATTTCTAAAAACTTTTAGTATAATGGGAGAAGTACAAGCACTTTAAGTAATAGTATTGTTACTGGAGAAACAGTAATTTTTCAACATCAGATTTAACTTGCATAAAACATTGAGATTATGGGAAAGAGAGGAAAGGAATGAGGAGATTAGGACAACCACAGACATTGTAATCAAAATATATAATGAATTTTAAAACTTTATGTGATAGTTGTTTCCTTTGCAGGTCTATCCCCTCATACAATATGTTCTTGAACATGACACGTGACTGATTCTAACCTACATGGAAATCATGCAGGTCATTGCCTCACATATATAGAAACCGACCAGCATCTAATACAATTTCAGAATCAGAAAACCTGCTTCTGTGCACCTGTTTTTACTTCATATTCCTGGCCCACCTGCAGTTCACCAGATGTTCTGGTATTTCATTGCTTGCATGTCTCTACGTGTACTTTATTGTGTTTATGAAAGAAAACGCCTCAGATAAAGTTATTTGAGATGTTTATTTATTTCCCTGCTGAGTGACAAGCCAGACAAGAGATTCGCAACAGATTTTCATCATACCCCTTCCTACAAGTGATAATAAAGAAAAACTTCATGTTAATAAGGGAATAAATGAGTCAATGTTGTGTGCAATATAATATAAAATCTTACCAGTGTCCTGTGGCTTCCCAAAATTTACATTTGATTGCCTTTACGTAAAACAAGAAATCAATAAACAATCAAATAAAATTGATATAGAAGCTTACAATTTGAAACCGTGAAAAGAGTTATATTCCTGGAAAAGTAGAAAAATGCTCAATGAGACCCTATATGAAAACGGAACTGGGAAAAAAAAAAAAAAAAAAAAAAAGGGAAAAAGAAAAAAGACTTTGCTATGCCTTAGGGTGCTAGAAAATGTATGATGAACTAGTTATATCAATATGGCTGTGATTTTCTAAGGAGTTTAGGGTTTCTCTTTCAAAAAACCTTCTAGCTAGTAATTTTAATTTAGATTGCTACCTTAAAGGGAATGTTATAAATAATTACAGATCACAGTTAGATCGCAGATAAGTGCTGTACTACTAGGCACAAATATTTTGAATAAAAAAGTACTAGGTTTTTAAGGCAGTAAGTTGCAGATTTTTGGTTACTTGCATTGTAAACATGCTGGATCACTGTGTCCTGACAAAATAGACTGAAACAGTATTTTACTTGTGTTCATCTCTTGCTAGCTGCTATCCTTCCATGAAAAAGTACAGAAGAAAAAAGTCTCACTTGTGTTTATATATGCTTTCCTTCTAAATGTTCCTTGGTCTGTTTCCAATGTGTGTTGACAAAGAAGTTCTCAAGGAGTCTGTTTATATTTTTGAGATTTACATCTGCTCAGTAATTACAAAATGTGCTTACTGCATAACAACTGTATCACAGAGATGAAGACTTTCTAAACAAAACAAGTTATGTCAATGCATTGATGCATACCATGGGTTACTGTTAGCACTACCATACTAATCAGGGTCACATGTATTTATACATCATAAGAGACAAAAGTTCAGCAAAAATGTGTAAGATATATGTGGCTCTACTCAAGACTTGTATTGTTGAAAATATCAAAAAAAATCCTATAGCAGCTCTGGTTCCTGAGTTTGTTTAAAAATTGACCCAAAAGCCCCATGTAATGGAATAAATAATCCTCCATCCCATACTCATTATGCATATTTGCTGCCATGTCCAGCCCAAGGCAAAAGGCAGACAATGCCTTTTGCAGATCTCTCAGAAAGCTTTGCCCACTTATTCAAGAAGTCTGAGTGTTTTCGTCCTACTGTCAGTTGTTGTTGTTGCTAAGAACTAATAGATTTATTTACTGGATAGTGTGTATTTCATATCTGACAGAGGTACCTAAGTGTCTGTTGCCAATTTGTTTTGTCACTGTTTCTGTATCATCATGCTGTTTCTGTCAGCATGCTGACAAGGAAAATAATGTCTGATTTATTGCAAAACAGAAATCACAGAAACAATCACCCTAGTCTGTATGTGGTAGAAGCACAAAAGAAAAACAAGGCACTGTCACTGTTGGCAGTAGTTTGTGGAGTATCTACAGGTGCCATTCACCAGTCTCTGAAGTTAGTTCTTTTCTTTTTTTTTTTTTATTCCCCTTAAACTGTCTTAATAGTCCAGATATTCATGTTGGAAGTTTCAAAGTTTATTGAGAAAGTCCTGCTGTAACAGGCGCTTTCTTCAGTCACCCTTTCCTCGTTGCTGCCATTCCTCAACTTGAGGGATCAAGGAAAATAGACCCAGACACTGGGTCTTCAGGTGCTTTCCTAAGGCCTTTGTGAAGCCATGGCCACTAGTAGACTCAGAGACTCAAGGCTTCTTCCTGCCAGGATGCTGGAGCCGAGCTGGGTGTGCCTGCAGACCTGGGTCTCTCCATCCTAGGCTGACAGGCATGACTGCTGATTTCCCATTTGCAGGTTTGGCCAGTAGCAAGGCTGAGTGTGCAACCCTGAGAAGTGTGCATGCATACGATACAGAGGTCAATTACGCAGGCTGCCACATGGTAGGCCACATACAGGGCACTGCCTTCAACAACATCCACATAAAGCACTGCCAGGACTCACATATACTAATCAAGCATAAAATTCACATAAAAGTATGGGCAGACATTTCCCCTCCTCCTCTGGGGCTGGCAGAGGCAGAAGATCACTAGTGCAGCACACACACCACACTCTCCAGGTTCACAAGCACACACACGCTCACAGATCCCTGAGCACTGGTACAGCCCCTCTGCCCACCCAGCACCCCTGCCTGGATCCCAGCCACCCTTATCTGCCCCACAGGTCCCTGGCCCACTGGCTGCTCCCACTGGATGCTTGCTGCAAGCACACAACACTCACACACTCATCCTACAGACACTCCAGAGTCACTGGTCCCCCCGAATATCAGCATGAACCCTCCACCTGCCTAATAGAAGGAACCTGCACTCCCTTATAAAGATTTTAAACCTTTCCAGAAGCATGTTTTCCTCCTTCTCACTGACTAGTCCAGCTTGAAATTTCCTAGTAAATTACATATACACATCCATGGACATCAACTTAAATTCATTAGGGCAAAATATAAATACACTGAGACCCCTACACAGCTACTGACCCTTATAACTCTCTCATGCAGAGACTTACAGTCTGGTCCCTCCAGCCACTGGCATACAGAGCTGTGAGCCCAGTCACCCATGGCTCTATATACTCTAGCACCTAGTCCTTGCAACACTCATACATGGAATAGAGCATGAAATTACACAGAAAATGGTGAAGAAAGGACTTAAGAAGACAGACTGCATTGATCAGGCAGAGGGCTCAAGGCAGATAAGAGTGAGTACTGGCCAGTGTCTGTTTACATACTAACAAACCTTTTATTCTTCCTCCTGTTCCCCCTGCCTTTTCCCTCCCTGAAGCTTCCCTTTTCCTCACCTATAACCCTTCCCCTATACATTCCTTAATGGTTTTGCGCTGTCCCCCATGTCCCCCTGAAATATTAGTAAAGATCATGTTTATCTTGTTTCTCCTTATCAGTTACAAAGCCCTGGTTGTCCCTCTTCAAAGCTGTACCCATACTTTCTTAGTGACCCATCCTTTAGTGCTTGAGGGGTTTTGATAGGCTTTATTGTCTCCCTTAGTGTTTTGCTTATCACGTTTGTGTCTCTGTGTGTTTGTTTACCACTTTGTTACTATTCCCTTTAACCTGAAAAGCTTCATCTCATGACCTTCATGAACCTGTATTGGGTTTGCGTGGCAAAGTTTTGGTAGCAGGGGGCTGCAGGGGTGGCTTCTGCGAGAAGTTTCCTTGTGTCCGGCAGAGCCAGTGCCAGCTGGCTCCAAGATGGACCTACCGCTGGCCAAGGCTGAGCCTGTCAGCAATGGGACAACATATTTCATAAGAGGGGAAGAAAACCTCAGCAACTGCAGCTGAGTGAGAGGAGTGAGAATGTGAGAGGCCCATCCGCGCAGCCGCCATGGCAGCGCAGGAGGGGCAGGGGCTCCAGGCCCGGAGCAGAGGTTCCCCCCAGCCCGCGGTGAAGCCCACGCTGAGGCAGGCTGTCCCCCTCAGCCCGGGGAGGCCCATGGAGGAGCAGATCCCCACCGGCAGCCCCTGGAGGCCCCACGCCGGAGCAGGTGGGTGCCCGAGGGAGGCTGTGACCCGTGGGCAGCCCACGCTGGAGCAGCTCCTGGCAGGGCCTGTGGCCCCGCGGGGAGAGGAGCCCGGGCTGGGGCAGGTTTGCTGGTGGGGCTGGGGACCCCGGGGGGACCCAGGCTGGAGCCGGCTGGGCCTGAAGGACGGCACCCGTGGGGGGACCCGGCTGGGGCAGTCCATGAAGAACTGCAGCCTGTGGGAAGGGCTCACTTTGTTACCATGTAGTTTGGACTGTTTCAGCTTGTAATTATATTTCTTATGTATGCTGCTTTAGCTTTGTAACTATATTGTTTGTTTCAGTGTAATTAGTATGGAGAGGCTGCTGACCAACCCTGGTTACGTAAGAGTCATTTAAAACTTACAGTCACTGAGGAGACTGTACAGTAGCTGAAGAGACTGTTGTATAGGTAACTAATGAAACAAACTTGGACTCTTCTTGGGCTCTCCATATAAGGGAGGCAAATTATGGTTTTTCGTGTCTCTCATCCTTCCATCACACAGCACTGTGAAGAGCCTGGCTTTGTCTTCTCAACAAGCTCTACCCACGGGTACTGGGGTGAAGCTGTTAGGTCTGCTCCAAAGCCATCTTCTCCAGGCTGAACAAGTCTTCTTCCTTTGGCCTGTCTCATTGGGAAGCGCTCCAGCCCCTGAGCATTGTGGTCCTGCTCTGCTGAATTTGTTCCAGTTTATTAGTGCCTTTTTTGTATTGGAGGGCCAAAGCTGCAGCATGTGGTCTAATGACTACCAAGTGCAGCAGGATGACTGTTTCCCTTATTCTGCTGGCTGTACTCCTGTTAACACAGCTGAGGATTTTTTTCACTAGGACACACTGCTGGCTGATGTTCTTTTCAGCAGAGTCCATTTCAGCACAGCTGCTCCACAGTAAAACAGTCCCCAGCCTGTATTGCTGCAAGGCTTATTACTCTCCTAATACATGACATAGCATTTGTTTTGTTTAATGTCAAGAGATTCCAGCCAACCCAGTCCTCTCTTTAGTCTGTCTAGCTCCTTTCAAATGGCTGTTCTGCTCTCAAATACATCATCTTGTCCTCCATAGTCTGGTGTCAAACTTGATGAGCCCACTATGTTTTCTTTTCTTCTGTTTTCTCCAGCAAAGGTGGTACATACAAGAGGTCTTGAGATAGGCCACTGCAGGACTCCACTCGTTGCTGGCCTCCAGGAACAGTGCAGCCCTTTAATCTCTACATTCTAAACCTACCCATCTAATCATTTTTTTACTCACCTAGTTGAAGACCCATACAAATTATAAAGTCTCAGATTGGATACATGGGAAAATAGTGTTTAAACTCTTCCAAAGTCCAGACAAACAACATCCACTGCTTTTCCTGCATTTACAAATTCATCCATTTCATCACAAAAGACAAACCCTTGGTAAATCCTTGCTGACTGTTCTCAGTTACTTCACTGTGCTTATAAATGTATTCAAAAAGGATTCACTCCACGATTTTCTCAGGGACCAAAGTAAAGCTGACCAGAATGTAGTTTTCTGTATTGACCCTTTGGCCTTTTTCAAAGACGCACATAGCATCTGCCATACTGTAGTTGTTATGGTCTTTCCTGCACTGAGGTGGGAGGTGGAGTGCAGGGTTCTTTGTGAATCATAGTAAGAAAGGCAAAGCAACAAATGGCCTCATAAAATTGTTGTTTTAATAAGATTAACAAGAAATGTGTATAGCAAGTAAATCTTACATCCTTTCAGATGCTGTGAACCCTGGTTTCACGCAGCGTGGGACAGACCACACTTTCCCACATCATGCTGCACAGATGCCATCCTTGGATTGGTTCAATGTCCCTCTCCAACCTCAGTGCCTTTTACCTTATATAACAAACAAAATCATATATTTCCTGACAGGATGGAATGTTATCTCTTTCATAACATTACCAGAGCACAACTGACACTGGGCACTTCAGCAGATTCCCTTACAGCAACTGCTCATGCCAACATACGAGCTTCTTAACCTTTAAGTACAAGATCCAGTAGAGCAGACATGAATTGCCCAAGATCACTAACCCTTCAAATATGACATCTTCTGAAAATCTCCCACTACAGGAGCTCCTCTGATCTCTTTGGCCATTCAAAAATGATAATAAGTGTCTCTCCTACAACATCAGCCAGTTCTGTCAGCACTTTTGGATGCAGTTAATCAGGTCTCATGGATCATGTTCCCTCAAGGAATCCCTGATTTGACCCTCATACACTACTGGTAGTTATTCTTTTCTTTGAACTTCAGTAATCACAGAGGTGTGGCAAATCTTGTTGGTGAAAATGGGGATGTCCCTATGACCTGCTATGTTCTGTACCCCCTTGGAGTCCTCCCACACCTCTAAAATCCTGTGAACTGTTGTGACGATAACAGCAATTACACAATGCTGTACTCAGGAAAAAATATAATTACAGGCATTTATTCCTGTTCTTTAATTTTTGACCACCTGAATAATCTTAAGTTATAAAATTATGTCTTTTAAAGAGGTCAAGCAGCAGTGATTAGCCAGTGGAGAACAACCAAACATTTAGGTAGAGAAACAACTACTAGCTGTGCTTCTTTGAACAGAAGAATTCTAGCTGTTTGGCTCCAGGTACAAGCTGGAGGTGCAATCTGATTACAGGGCCTTAGAAATCATTGTGAAGAAGCCAGTGTTGAGTACATTCAAAGAACTGTAATGAATATGATCAAGACTCCAGCAGCAGGATGTTTTGTGTTCAGGAACATCATTTGCAGTGGCAAAGATATCAGACAGGGATGGAAGTTACTCATAACCCAAGAGAACAGAAACTGTTAACATCATAGAGCTCTTTTTTGCCTCTTTGAAGAGGTGCCCAGTATTTCATGATGGTTCAAAAAAAATCACAAAGACAACAAAAGTGAAATGGGGCAAAAACCAGATTTTATCTTATACTGGTCATATCACAAGGAACGAATGTGTAAGGTTGGCAGCATAAAATGGGATATTCTATCAAAAGATTTGTGTGCTAATTCCAGTGAGTCAAAGAGATGATAGAATATTAAGAAGACATACTCCTTGGCCAGGTACACCTGGGACAAACAATTAAACTAATAGTCAGAAAATAATATCCAGTTGTTAGTACAATTGGAACAATATGATTTTTTTCAAGATTACAGTAATTCAAAATAGATGATCTTATGGCTTAAGAAACACCATTTTGCTTCTGACACAGAGTGACGTCAACACTTGTATTCGTACTGAGAGAATAATGTGGTCAAGTCTGCTACTCCTTCAATTTCCAAGAAGGAAACTATCCAAATCTATGTAAGATATTGAAAATGAGTCTGGCAAAATGTCACTTTTTTGATATGATGCATGAGTGTAAGGAGCTACAAAGAATTTAAGCATCACAGCAATTGGGAATTTGAATGCATGGTACCTGCTATTGAATATCTGGAAAACAGTAAGAAAGCAAATTTACGTATGTGACGATGGCAAGTGGCAAAGGTTAAACAAAGATCTCTACATAGAAATTTTAATTGATGAAACTTCTTTGTCATTTGATTGCATAATACATTTCAAGGATTGATGAACTGAAGGATGTAGATTGCATTTCTAGCAAGTCAACAGGTGCCTGAACAAAAGACACAAAATCAAAAGCCAGTAGAAGGAAAATATAACAATTTACATGAGCCTTGGACAAATGGCCAGCATTAGTGAGTCTTGGTCAGTGTGTAGCAAATGATGAAATTCCAGCTAACAGTTTTGCAATTAGTTTTCTTAGTGTAAAGCCAAGTTTTAGTGGCAAATATACCTTCTTTTTATTTTTCTTTTTTGATTACTAGCCAGCACTTAGGGCACGAAACAAGAAGAATCTCAAAAGGACATTGAGATCAGATTTCTCTGCCTTCAGAAAAGAAGATCAAACTATGACTGAAAATAAAAGTCAGTCTAGAATTTCCAAAAACTTGTTTAAAAATTAAAATGCAGAAAAAATATAATTAAATAAGATAATATACTGATTTGTTTTTTTCCTGTATAGCAATAGTCAGATATTATTCATTGAACTTCCATGTTACTTCCTGTGAGAAAAACAGGCCCTCAAATTATGCTAAGTATACAAAAATGATATTCTGCTTTTAGAAATAACAAAGGACATGATGTAACACTGAAAAAAAATAGCCTAGAGCTTCCTCATTAGAATTTCATACTTCTACCTCAATCTTTAATTAGAATTTAAAGTTGAGATCTAAAGCACTGGTTAAAGCCAAATTACAGCTGGATTTCCTGACCTTTAGCTAAAGTGTCCCTTTCATCTGAAGGTTTGGTAACTTCTTTGCTTTTAAGAAAAGGAACAATTTGCTCTGGGTTAATGTGATTGTCTGCCAAGAGGCAAATTTTCAAAACATGTGTAGATGAAAAATTACATGTGTAAGAATTTGCATTCCTACAGGCAAACTGACATTTGCAAGTGCAAATTGGATGGCAGGAAATGGAGTTATCCAGTTTACACATTCAAAAGTTGTTTTGAGTTGACTTGAATAGATATATGGCATGGCACCAGGAAAGTATTCTGGGAATGGTAGTTTAGAGAGGATTCCCAGAAAAGTACACATATAGACAACTTGAAAGATAAGGAAATAAATACAGATGATTTCTTTGTAGGTAAATGGTTAAAATTCTTTTAAGTTGAAAGAAGAAAAAGAATGGTGTGCTTACTGGAAACAGGACCATGAGGTCCTACTTATTAAATCAGTATTTATCAAAGAAGCCTAAAAAGGCCAAGAAGAAGACCAGGAGTACTTTCCCCCCCTCCCCCCGCTCCCCCCCCCCTTTTTTTTTTTTTTTTTCCCAGTGCAGAAAGAATAGGAAAAGGAGACTGTATTAAGCTAGCCTGTGGTTTATATAAGAAGTAATTTCTTATGAAGTTACTAAAAGCCTAAAAGCAGAGGAACCATAAAAAAAGGGTAAGTTTTTTTCACATCAGTTCTGTCAAGCAGAATAATGTTCTTTGACATGCTTTTAGAACTTTTTTTATCTTGAAAATAGTCAAATTTCATCAATTACAATGATAGCTGGGACTCTTCTGCCCTAAACGTATACAACTACATCTAAGGTATTCTCATTGCCTGTGTTATATAACTACTACAAGAGGCAATAAATAGCCTTCTGGAGACTCCTCTTCCTTCTGATTGATAATAAAAAGGGATTAAAGTTGTAAGTAAGCCTTTTATGATAATGTTTACAACTTAGATTCCCTCACTACTAAACATCTAAGTCAGTCAGATGAATCCAACCCAAGCCTGTCTATAGACAGTTGGAGAACAAGAGCTGCACCAAATACTATAGAACTGTGCTTTGCAAGCAGAACATGAAAGCTCTGGAGCTAGACTTCACCACACCTGAAACTGTTGTAGAAGTCTACTGGTACTGCCTTGAGGCATTGTCTGATCTTATAGCAATCTTTGAGGTCAAACTGGAACTGTAATTTCCTATTTTTTTTTTTTTTCTTCTTCTCCTTTCTCAATGAGTGAGTTATATTTGTCTGGTGTTCCACAATCTTCTTTCTTTTTAGAAGGGTACAAGAAGAAAAAAGCCTAATTAAACCAATTTTCTCTGAATAATGGTTCTTGTGTCTCTGAAGTGTTTCTTCTGATGTCTGCTAGGAACTTTGCAAGTTTTTTTCTGTTTTTTCCTCCTTTTTATTATACTGTTAAGGACTTTTACATTAATGCAGATTAATTTAATGAGGTTATTCATGGTCACTACTCTTACTTGTAGAAGTATATGTTGATATATGTTGTAATAAAATATAATCCTATTTCTTTCAAAAAGTACCCTCATAAAAAACGTGTTTCTGCTGTACCATTGTAAAAAAAATTAGCATATACCCAGACTGCAAAGAACTTGCTTTTTGTACTTGTGCCATTTCTTAACATAACTTTTTTTCATAGGCTTTAATACTTTTATTCTTAGTAATTTTAACCGCTATATCCATGTCTGTGCTTTTTAAAAATCCAGTCTGTTTTTCCAAGCAATATTCTGAAACACTCATTATGGATTTTTTTTTTAATTAACGTTTCTTTTTTACCATCCTGTAGAAAGGATTTTAAGCATTGCAAAGTATAGGTATTATTTTCATGTTCTTTGCTATTTATCAAGGTCCATTTTGCCCACTTCTTTGTTGTGAGTACTGCTACAGGAGTATTCCTCTTCTATATTTTATAACCTGTCTCTGTTTGATGCACTTTTGAGAGGAGTATATGGCATATCAACCAGGTGAAATGCCTATATGGTTAGTCATGCTTTTCATGTAAAATTCTTGAGCTTCAGACACCCAATGTAATGTGAACCTAAAACTGGTTTTTAACGTCCCATCATCTGATTTAAACTTCATCTAAATTTGTCTTTGCAGTCTTCAATGTAAGGAATCTTTACAGAAAAATGCATCTTCAGGGTTTTACCTAAAATGAATGGGTTGAGAACTCTTACTTATGTTGACTCTGAACAGTGTAGAGGCCCTGGAAGCTTATTTCCAATAGTTACCCTCAGACAAGTTCTCCCTCCTTCTGCTTCCTGATACTAGTGCATCTCTAGGAACAGACTGATGGGACTTCCTTCTGGTTTGCAGTATTGTAGTATTGCAGGCTTACAGTGATTCAAGACTTTTGATTTCTTCCTTTCTCCCTTGTTGATCACTTCAAGGTGGAATTATGAAAAAGGAACAAACCTCAAAACATATCCTTATTGTCACTTCTTTCTTGTGTAGTAGCCATTTTCTTTTGCCATTTATAAGCACCTCCTAATTTTATGTAACAAGTAAAAGGTAACAAGTATAAACTAAAACTATCAAAAGCTCAAAAGCAAATAGAAATTAAAAAGAAGGCCTCACCTCTATCTAAATAATGCCACATTACCTTTATTCTTTGGCTTTTTTTTTTTTTTTTTTTTTTTTGTCACATGTTACTGGGAAGAGGTTCTAGAAGATTAGTTTTTTATAAATCTGTGAAAAAAAATGTTTCCTTATCCTAAAAGAGAGGGGTTCTTCAGCTGCTGGTAATGGATTTTGACAAATGTATCTCTAGGTATCCTATGCATTGCAGAGATAGAAACAAACTTCTGTGTGTCCCTTTAGTAATCACTTTTTTTAATTGGTCTGTTGTTAATTGTTCCTTAATTACATTCTGTTTAAGGCTTGACAATTTTTGATTTCTTCTTGCCTCCTGACATGCCTTCAAATTTCAAATTATTGTTCTTCTTTCTGTTCCCAGGGATGTAAATAGTGTTCTTTATGTCTTTTTCATTTGCTTCAGTTTTCCTTAATTTTAGCCTCCCTACCAGTGACAGTTTCCTCAGTGCATTCTAGTTCAGGTTCTTTCTTGTTCTTTCTCCAGTGTGAATGACTACTGTTTTCTGGTTGCTGTTACCTTCATTACCTGACAGAATTATTTGAAAAAGGAGAAGGATTCAGGAAAAACCTTTTCTGCTTCCACACTTTTGGCACTGTGTCTCATTTTTCATTTGACTGAAAGTTTCTTCAGCCTTTCTTTGGGAAATAATTTATCTTTATGCTTTTGAGAGGTTAGCTTGTGAAACTCTCCTTTGTTATAAGTTGCCACAGTGGCCTTAGGTCTGCTGTCTTGCATGTCTTTGTTGTATGTCCATACAGTGTCTCATCCTCTGGGATATTGTCAGCCTTCAGAAACTTCTACTAAAGGTAACAGAAAGAAATTCCTATAAAGTACTTCCATTTTTTTCAGTGATGGACGAAGTCGGAAATATCCTTTGCCAGTCCACAGAAGACGATGTTCTCCCTACCTGCCGAAACCGAGTGGTTACAGATATTGAAGTGCAACACACAGCTGCAATCTAGCCTGGAGGTCACCAAATTGTGCATAATCATCCAGCTGTTAGGAGGCTCTTATTTATAATTGCCACAGAAAGAAATAGTTTCCCACAAAGGACACCACAGAAGTTCTCATATTGAAAGACAGCAGAGAACTACAGAGAATATAACAGCAAATTCATTTGGCAACAAACTTTCATTAATTTATATGTGTCAAAATTTTTGGGGAAAAAAATCTTTTATTTTCAAATAACTTTAATTCAATCTTTCCAGCCTGTCTCCTCAACCTGCTTACCTTCCTCCAATTGCTAATCACAGTCCCTTTGTAGGCAGAACATTATGTCAGCTTGTAGCTGATGTAGCATGAGCTAACCATCTCATGTAGATAATGCTGCTTCTGCACAACTGCAAAAACAGAGACAGAACTGTGTTCCTAATGTCACTGAACTTTCAAGTTCATGGTGAGCTGCATGCTAACTTAATCTCATAAAAGAGTTTACTTAGAATTAAACTGTAGTCTCTTTCACCTTTACAATCCAAGAAAAATCCAAGGGAGCTTGAATAACCATGAGTGATCAAGACTTTTTAACTTCTTTGCCCTCTGTTGAGTACTAGCCCTTCAACATTGATGTTCCATCAAGGACCATTCTTAGCCTTACCTTGCTTATCATGCACTGATGAGATGCAGCATAGGTTCTACATCTGCATTAGACAAGCTCATTAAAGTTTGTGAAATGCTTAGAGAGTGTGTTAATAGAGGGCATGTAAGTATGCAGATAAAAAGAAGCACCTGCTAATTGCCTGGAAGAAGGCTGATTAGTCTAATTCTGGCAAAGTACAATTTATATGCTGTCAGACTTGTTCCTTTTCTGAAGTGGGTTGAACTACTTTGGTGCATCCTCTAGTCTTCAGAGTAGCTGGGCACAGTGTTATGCTTAGGATATTCTTCCTGCTTTTGAGATCATGAATGTTGTGTTTGGCTGTGTGTAAAGAATTGAGCTGTAAAGCAAATTTTTATTTCACATGTCAAGCTTAGACTGTGGTATGTATTGCCCATGATACTTAGTTACATTTGTAAAATTATGTGCACTCTATCCATTATGTGAGGTTTGATTTAAAGAGATTTGAACAGTTTGAGGTAGAGTAGCTATTTGGAGTGTAATTAAATTATCTCACTTTGCTTCCCTGGAAACCTCATTTAGGAGCGAGATATTTCTGTTGCAAATGAAGTGTGTTTTGTTGATATGTAGAAGAAAGAAGAACAAAGATGGAAGGGAAGCAGTTAGTGGTGTCTAATGGTGGGGAGGGGAGCATGTAGCAGACACAACTGAGAATTCTCCATCAAGAAGAAAGTGTTAATGTCTCAAATAACGGCTGTAATATACATAATCCTTCAGGAATGACTATTATGGTTAATGTAATAAGAAATAAGTTAATAATACTTCAGTTCCTTCTAGCAATTCTGCTGTACTTACCTTATTTAATGGTCATATAATAGCAGTGGGATGATGAGTCAGAGATTATGGTGTCACATTGATGGTGAATAGCTTCCTGTGGAAGGGCTAGCATAAGAGGATCTTTGTCATAGATCAGGTCTCTCTCTTTTTTGTTCTGTTAAAACTAAAATTATTACTGTCATTGTAAGAGGAAAAGGGAAATTGTTATTCTTTAGGGAAGAGTTTTCTGAATTCTAGCAACTTGGTAGCACAACATCATTTTCAGGAGGTGCAGGAGGAATCCAAACATTCCATCCCATTCTGAAACTGATAGCAGCTTCAGGCAAGATATTCAGTGGTCTTTAGTGAATTTCTTAATCATTGTGTTCTCAAATTCTGCCATGTCTCTGGCAGAATGAGGAGTTTATAACGAGGTGAAGTAGTTCACCTAGTTGAAAACTCCAGCTACTGGTGGGACACCCACATATATAGTGATCAACAAAATGTATGTGGTGATAACTGTAAAAAATGTGTCATTGCAATCTGACTTCTGTCTACACTGTGTGGTTAATATGATAAGCTGAATTTTCTTTCTAACTCTGCCCACTGCTACTCTCCTATAAGGATCTGGAAACCATCTCTAGCAAAGGGGAGACAAATTGCAGTTGAAGTGTGTGGGAAGATGTACAAGCAGCTGTTGTGCTGGCTGTACGTCTGTACTGTACATGTGTTGTACTCTACTGAGACCTGTGTGAATGCTTTGCTACCCTTCTTGCTTGCTTAACCCACACATAGCTTAAACTGCCTGGTGGTTTCAGTGCAAATGGTCTGTGTACATCAGCTGAACATTTGATATAGGAGTAAAACAAAAAGGAAATATCCCTGGAGCTAGTGGATTATATTTATCTGTTTGGCTTGAAACTGGAATAGCATGTAGCAAAGCCTCACATTGGTCCAGATGTAAAATAAATTCCAGTGTGGATGCGTCAGCAGCAGACAAGCCCTAATGTACCTACATATAGATGGCCGCCTCTGTCTACTCCAGGGCTGCACCCACTATGCACAGTGGCAAAACTGATTTCACCAGACTAGTGATTTAATTTTATTCTTGATATCTGGCCTTAGTGAGAGTCAGTCTTCAAATACTTAATGTACTTCAAAGAATGCTTTGTAAATTGCGACTTAGCTTTATTATAGATTTTTTATGATAGATATGTAATGAATTATTACTATTACTATCATTATTATTATCGTCATTATTATTGTTATTGTTATTATTATTTGCCTAGATGATGTCTAAAGGACAAATCTTACAAGCAGCGGCTAAGGAAACTGGGGCTGTTTAGTCTGGAGAAGAAGATACTCAAGGGGGACCTTATTGCCCTCTACAACTGCCTGAAAGGAGGTTGTAGGCAGGAGGGGGCAGTTCTCTTCTGCCAGATAAGAAGTGATAGGATAAGAAGAAATGGCTTCAATTTATGGCAGGGGAGGTTTAGATTGGATATCAGGAAAATTTTCTTCACTGAAAGGATGGTCAAGAATTTTAACAAGCTGTCCAGGGAGGTGGTGGCATCACCATCCTTGGAGGTGTTTAAGAAATGTGTGGTTGTGGTGCTTGGGGACATGGTTTAGTGGTGGACTTGACAGTGCTAGGTTAGCAGTTGGACTTGATCTCAAAGGTCTTTTCCAATGTATATGATAATTCTATGATTCTATGATCAGACCCAAATGCCAGAACATCAGTAAGAAATGGATCAGATTTGGGTGTTTATACAATGCAAAAAAATTCTGAGGGCTCTAAGAGTAATGGCTCATTCTGGTTGCATTGGATGCAGAGGCTTCTCTTTCCTATAACCCAAATATATACAAATTGGTGGCTGTTACATGTACAAACTGGTGATTGCTTGGTTACTTCTTTATTATTATTTTTAATGCCTCACAAACATAAAATATATTTGAGCTCTGAAACAAAATCATGACACTCTCTTAAGATTTTCAGGGAAAGCTCAAAATGAGACACTAAGGCATGAGATTCAAAGGCTCCAACAAGCCTTCAAAGAGGCTGAGTTCTGCCTGCCAGTCATTTTTATAACAAGGGCAGCCATAGACATAGTATTTACAAAAAGTTGTCTCCTTTGAGTGGATAGCAGTGTAACACTGACAAAGATACCTTTTATGACTTCAGACCCTCTATACTGATAATGTAGCAAATTAATTAATTTCTCTGTCTTTTTTTTTTTCCCCCCTGGATTCTACTGTCACACTTAAGACAGTGCCAGCACTTATTTTTCAAATGCCTTTTGATTTTAACAAATCATCCATAGAAAAATTGCTCTAGGGTGAAATAATGAGCATGCTTGTGGAAGCTATGAATTACAAAGTCAAATGTTTTACAGTAGAGGTCTTTAACTATAGGGTGTCTTAATATGATAATTGTAAGATTCAGTCAATGAATTACCTGAAGACTGTTAATTAACTTCAAATTCCAGTGTTGCCTTTGTTTTGTAGCCATTGTAGACTATTACATATGTGTATTGTTATGAGTAGAGACATTTTTTCTTGAATTGTATAATACCCATTAGCATTACAGTGTAAAAACTAATGAGTGTGTTTTAAAATGACAAATGCACTATACATAGGCTTTCAGGGAACAAACTTAAGAGTTTATTTAAGCTGCTAGTAATATAACTACTTTAGCAAAGCAGGTCCAGTTTTCTTTTTGTGTGTGATTTTGGCAGGACGAGATTCATAAAGCAAGATCATGATCTACTGTGATCATGATACAATTTGGAAGGAATTTATTATCTTCCACACTGAGCTTTCTTTGTTTACTTGGGCCCTCATTTGTGTGCTGAACAGTGTTTCCAATCTTGAATATTTTTAGCTCTGATGGTCAGCTTTGAAAGACAACCTTCTGTCCCCCAGAATATATCCTTCACATAGGACAGAAGAAACTTTCTCTATTTTGACCACTCCCCAAGTCTTTAAAAAAATCATTATAATGCTAAGGATAACAGACATACGTAAAACTCCATTTAACCATTGCACAGGTTATGATGAAAGCCAGGCTATTTGCTTTTTTCCCCTTAAATCCTTCCAGAACAATGCTGTGAAAGTCAGTTTTATCTCCTAACGCTCGGCCATGAAACTCCCCAATTAAAATTCTTTCACTGCTTACCATCGCTTTAGTCGTGTTCAAGGGCCTTGTCTTCCCCATCAAGCCTGTCCTTTCATTTCTGCTTAGTATACTTCTTTTCTTGACTGCACACAAGATTCCCACCTAGGTGCTGCTTTCAAACCCTCCTTCTACTTTTATCTTTGTATTTTGTTCCCGCCTGCCTAAGTTGGAACTGCAGCTGAAATTATTCTCTGGTAGAGACACCTACAGCTCCTGTGCGTCAGCCACTCCTCAGCTGTGCTATCCATCCTTGCCTGCCCATTCCTCTGATGATAAGTGTTTTACAGCCCTTTGCTTTTGCCATGATGGATACATGGGGGACTTTGAGAGCTGGAAGCACAGTTCTCTGCAGCTTAATTTAAGAAGACAGGCCCTGTGGTTGGGAGAAAGATTTTCTCACATTCTCTTTGGATTGAGTTTAGGAAAAGATCATAGCACAAAAAGACTAGTAGATTACACAGAGACTGCTTTAACTTCCATCAGCTATGCTGTCCTCAGCAGTCCAGAGCACTGTGTGAAACCTAGAAGGAATGAGGTTTCAAAGTTTGGGGGGGTTTATGCAGTTTTAACAGCAAATATTCACCATTACCCTATCTTCATGTAAAAAAACCCTTAAAAACCTTCAATTAAAATACTCAGTTTGCTTCAGTGAAATGTAGGTTGTTGGTCGTTTGCTGGAGCCTCAGATCAGGATGTGGTTTGTACATATGCCATATGTGGCATAATCTCAAAGAGAAACTATGTGAATTGAAGATGAAGATGAAAGTTTGCGTTTTAAATATCTGTCCTGGGCTTGCTATCTGTTGAAATAGGAGATACAAAAAGATGAATACAATGACATTGGAGAAAGAAAACCAGTTTGGTTTGGTGACTTATACTGAATTTATGTTGGTGTACTTGAAGGGCAATTTTGAATTTTCAGGTTGTGTCACAGCCAGCTGATCCACCTAAATATACATACCTATGGACATAGGAGAGATTGTACAAATTAAAGACTAGATGTCATCAGGTTAAACTAGGAGGTTTGATCCTAAGTAGAAATAAATTTATTTCCCAGAATTAATCAATATGCTAAGTAAGGGAACCAGAAAATAGCAAAAAAAACCCCCTCAGAAAAATGCAAAAAAAAAAAAAAAGTTAATTATTTTAAGTCGATCTTTGTACAGACTAAACAGGGTACTTCTATGGTCAAGGAGAACAACTTTGCATAAAGTTTACCTTATGGTCAGAGACCAAAAGAAGGTAACTTAAGGGGATCTATAGTTTGTCTGTCTTTGTTCTGAATATATCTGTTTATATCAAGGGAATCAAAAAGGTCTTTTATTATGCCAATTAAAAAAAACATGAACCAAACAAGTAACATGATTGGGTAAATGTTGCATTTAGTCTGAGAGCAATCCAAACGAAAGAAAAAATTAAAAAGCTTTAATGGGATTACATTGATTGAGGAATAAATTACATGGATATAATTATGTCCAATATATTTTTATGGAAATCAGGTCTTATTAAACATTATTTCATTCCTCAATGGTAGTAAGAATTTTGTTGATAAAAGTAGAAGAATATATCTAGTAATATTATATATTTATCAGATGTTTGACAGCATGACATGACATTCTGATTTAAAATACCAATGTGGCACACAATAAATCAATTAATGAATAAATGAAAAGCACTTCTCAAAAAAGTAATTTCAAGTGGGGAAACATCATTGAACTCCTTCCCAATGGAATTCTCTAGGAAAATCCAAATGCCTTTTAATATCTTTATCTGTGGCAAACATGAGAAAACAAGCATGCCTAAGGCAGATGTTAACTATGTCCTCTCCAGTGAGTGATCCCTGGACTGATTAGAAGTTGACCACTTGGATTGCCCTCACACTATAGGGATTGATAAGGTTATTTTTTTGTGTATATTTCCTTCAGTTTTAATCGTCGTAAGATTCATACTATTGGGCTAATATTTTTATTGCATGAAACTTAAGAGATGTATGTGTGTATAATCATGAAAGTGAGTTAATGGATCCTCCACTACTGCATGGGACAAAGCAGCCGGTTGTTGTGCAGTTTCATCTATACCACCTTTTGGGGCTGATTTCTAGAGCAAACTTTCCAGAATCAAACCCATGTTTTGCTTTGGAGGCAACTCACTAGTTTACTCCAGAAACATCCTGACAGCAAATTAAACTTTAACTACTGGGATCACTGAAAGCTCAATATATACCAATCAGCTCAGTGGGTGGGGGTTATACCTAGGAAAGTGGTGTCCCGAAAATGCTTTTTTGGGTGATTGTGGTAGGTTGACCCTGGCTGGATGCCAGGTGCCCACCAAAGTGGCTCTACCGCTGCCCTCCTCAGCTGCGCAGGGAGAGAAAATGTAAGGAAAGGCCGGTGGGTCGAGGTGAGGGCAGGGAGAGATCGCTCGGCAGTGACCCTCACGGGCAGGGCAGGCTCGATTTGGGGAAATTAGTTTTATTTATTAGGAATCAAACCAGACAGAATACTGAGAAATAAAAACTAAATCTTAAAATACCTTCCCCCAACACCTTCCCTTCTTACCAGGATTAACTAGTCCCAGATTCTCTACCTCCTACCTCCACAGCAGCACAGGGGCATGGGGAATGGGGGCTGTGATCAGTTCAACACGTTTTGTTTCCTGCCCCTTTCTCTGCAGGGGGAGGCTCCTTCACATTCGTCCCCTGTTGCAGGATGGGGTCCCTTCCACAGGAGATAGTTTTCCTGAACTTCTCCAACTCCTGAGTCCTTCCACAGGCTGCAGTTCTTCATGGACTGCCCCAGCCGGGTCCCCCCACGGGTGCCGTCCTTCAGGCACAGCCGGCTCCAGCCTGGGTCCCCCCGGGGTCCCCAGCCCCGCCAGCAAACCTGCCCCAGCCCGGGCTCCTCTCCCCGCGGGGCCACAGGCCCTGCCAGGAGCTGCTCCAGCGTGGGCTGCCCACGGGTCACAGCCTCCCTCGGGCACCCACCTGCTCCGGCGTGGGGCCTCCAGGGGCTGCCGGTGGGGATCTGCTCCTCCGTGGGCCTCCCCGGGCTGAGGGGGACAGCCTGCCTCAGCGTGGGCTTCACCGCGGGCTGGGGGGAACCTCTGCTCCGGGCCTGGAGCCCCCTGCCCCTCCTGCGCTGCCATGGCGGCTGCAGGGATGGGCCTCTCATATATTTTTGCTTCTCTGACTCATCTGCAATTGCACAGCTTTTATTTTCCCTTCTTAACTATGTTATCCCAGAGGTGCCACCACCATGGCTGATGGGCTCACCCTTGGCCAGCAGTAGGTCCATCTTTAAGCCGGCTGGCACTGGCTTTATCAGACACAGGGGAAGCTTCTCACAGCTTCTTAAAGATGCCACCACTATTGCCCCCCAATACCAAAACCTTGTCACACAAACTGAATACAGTGATATTGTGCAGGGAGTTGAAAATTAATTGGCAAGATAATGCTGTGCCAAAAGGCTAGCCCAATCTTTATGAATATACTTAGGGAGTAACAAAAAGATTTTAACTCTGCATACAGAGTAAGTGAGATTAGTTACAGATTTCTCAATAGATTTGTGATATGGTTCTTAAAGGTGGCTGACACATTGGAGAGGATGCATCAAGTAAGTGAAAAAAAGGCAACTTTCAAGTCAGTCAAGCTGTAGAAAATGTCATATATTTTAAAACTTTAAAAATATTGGCTACTTGTCTTAGCAAAGACAAAACTGAGAGTGCCTTGAATGCAGTGTTTAAGCACCTTTGCAGAAAGTAGTGAATGCCACAGAGCTCTTTGTCTGCTTGACAAAGGACGAACAAGGATCATTGGATTAAAGATGCAGCTAGAAAATATCAATTAAGACAGCATAAACATATTTTCTAAAATGAAAGCAATTAACCACTGGAAAAGTATTAAAAGAATTGAATTTATATTTATGTCTTTTTCTTTACAGATACGTGAGTCAGAATGATACTATTTTTTCCAGACTTTGCTTTTTCCTGAAACCCTTGTATGTCCTGGTTGGCTTCTAGATAATAATGTAGAACTGAAGTTCAGTTCCAGTACATGAAGACTTCTGAATACACTAACAAAAGTACATTAAATATAGACAAAACTAAAATGCATTTCTCAAACTTTTTTATGCAACTAAAATAATGCTTAGACTGATGGAATTTCTAGGTGGTTTAGGACATAAAACTTCAAGTACTCTGTTAAGGAGATGAAGAGCTTGTTGCTTAGCTTTTAGAGGAGTTGACTCTGCAGTCCTTTGAGACTGAAAGTCCCATTGTTACTATTGGAAATATGCAAATGACATTTATTGGAGATGTCCATACAAATGCATAGCTGTGTCTGTAGCCATATAATAGAGGACAGAGTTTTGGAAAGAGTCCCTTTTAATGTCAGATATCTGGGAGTTTCTGTAGAGAATACTGTGTTTACATAGATTTAGTACATTTTGGTTTAGCCAGCACTAATCTAAATTGAAATGTAAACTTTGACTGGGGTTGCTGATCAGTGTAAAAATCGATTTAGTGGTTTATATTTTTCATATAGAAGGACACAATAACGAACTACACCTTTTATAACATTGAGCATTTAGAATGTCAGGCATGGGAACAGGGTGGATTGACCAGTATTTCTAGAGAAATATATGAATTACACAATTTTTATAGACTACCAGGTGCCTAAATCAGATACAACATCCTAATCCCCACTATACCTGAGTCATAGCATTTCTGGCCTAGGAGCAATTTTTCTTTTAATAATTCTGTAGAGTTAATGATGATATCAAATGGCAGGAAAACAGCTGGATTACATAAGGCCTTAAAAGCAATTTTTGAAAGAAAGAATAATCCAAAAAAACCCCCAGAGTTAAATGGGAAATAGAATAAATTGCTTCAGCAACAGAAAGTTAACTTTTTCCATGCTATTTGAAGGCATTCAAATGCAGTCCCAGCATTAAGGCTAAAATAATTTCTAAGAAGCAGAGGAAAAAGGATTTGGAAGCTTTCTAGCTGTAGCAGCACGAAACAAAAAACTCCTAATTATCCTTGAAATGGATTATTTTATGAATGGGTTGCGGGTGACAATTATCTGTGATAGCAAAGATAGAAGTTTTTAAGCCAGGAAACCCCTCCAATTCCGTGTATTTGTCCCATAAAGTAAAATATCAGGTAGAGGGAAAAAGTATTGTGTCTGAGAGTGGCTTTATGCTTCAATTCTCAAAGATTAAAGGAGAAGAAAAAGAAGAAAAGTGTGTTTATCTGGCCTGTTCACAGAGATTAAATTACCCTGATATATGAAGTGATGTCAGCTCTGTTGTTTCACATAGGAGAAACAACATGTTTGAAACTCTCCTGTACAGAGCTCCTAACTTTATTGATTAATACTGAATTTCTTCGATTTCAGGTAGTTTCAGAACTGCACGTTTTAGTACTTTTGTTTATAACACTGAATCATGCTAAGGTTTTATGACCCTTTGCAAAGGAATTTTCAATACTTATTTAATAGAACACTGAAACTAGCCTTGGAGAAATAGTCAGCAAAAAAAATTTCACTGTGAATCTTCTGAAGAAAGATTTATATACTCCATAAAAATGTGTACACAAGGTAACATAACAGAGACTGCTTCTAATTGCTCATTGAAATCAGCATAGACCCATAACTATGGGCTGCAGGGCTCCAACTCTTGACTTTTTAATCTCTTTCCTAAAGGTATCCATCGCATTGGAGGTGAGAGATGAATGTGTAGGTGCTAAGTGTGAGGAGGATGGTAATGGAAATCAGTAGTGTTAATTAAATTACAAGAATTAACATATCCAGTATTTCTTGCTCCTCTAAGCTTTTGCAACTGATAATGAGAGTGACTAGTATTTTATGATCCCCTCCTTCTCATGGAACAATCTATATCCAAAATCTTTGCCAAGATACAGTTGAAATTTTGACTAATTGTTCATTTGTTTTGATATCCTCCTTCTCTCTCAGCAGAACCAGTAGTTTAGAAAATACAGACTGGAAAACAGACCAAAAAACCCCAACGAACCCCTTTCTATTAATCTTAGTGAGATCAAACTGTGACCCTGCATTTTTGAGTAGTAATAAAACATCATTCCAGCCCCAAGTACAGCAGAGAGTTAGTGAAAAACTTATTAAAAATAAGCAGAAAACACATGTGGTGTGGTTTTTTTTTTGTTTGGGTTGGGTTGGGTTGGGGTTTTTTGGTTTTTTTTTCTAGGGTTTTTTTGGCATTTTTCTTGGTGTGGCATTTGGGTTTTGTTTGGTGGTTGGTTTGTCAGTTTTGTTTGCTTAGTATTGTATCAGTGGCTGAAAAGTTGGTCAAGTTTAGGCAAAAACTCTTTTTTACAGTAGTCTAGAAATAATAGCTGCTGAAAAATATAGTGAATGTATTCAAATTGAAATAGTGATCAATAGATTGTTAGGTAAGACAGGCTCACCATAATTAGCTACAGCATACATCTTTCCTCAGTTCAGCAATGCACTTAAGGCACCACTTAAGGCTCATTGCGGCTGGGGGCTTTTCTGCCTCAACATACTTCATTGTTTCATTACTGGAGTACCTGGTGAAATTGCGCTCATACTGGTAGCTTAACATTTTGTGATTTATTTAAGGTAAAACAGGCAACCAAAAGAGAATCTGAAATTCTAGGTCTTAGTGATTTCTCTTCACACAGTGAATTGCATCTACATTCTAGTTAGCATATGTTCCTCCATCTGCTTATATTTGACTTTTGTTATTGAGGTTAATTATTGTTTTCCATCATGGTTGAGGTTTTCATTTGTCCTTTTAAAATCAATCATCTAACTGAGGCAGCTTTTACATTTTAGAGAAACAAATTTACACATTTATAAACACACAACTGAATCTTTTGTCAGTGATCATACAGCAGGATTTCATATTGTCACCGAAACTGGGAATGAGGCAACTCCTTAACGCCAATGCAGCATTAAGAAGCAGGCATTCTTTATTGCAGTGCTGGATGCACGGGGGATATTCCACTTAACGTGCATGCTGTATGTTTCATTCAAACAAAATTATATATTCCACACTTATGTTTACACACTATATTTCTTAGAAAAATCATATATATTCATTCAGTAGGTAGTACTATGTTAATTAGGCATTGCACATGCTCCTTACATGTATCTCAGAGTCTTCTAAGGGATTTCAAACAATAGCAACCCTATAGATACAGCTGACCAATCACTGAACCTTAATTTACTTCCCTTATATGAAAAGCCCAATCCGAGTTTGTTTTATTAGTTGCCTATACAGTGGTCTCCTCAGCTACCATACAGTCTCCTCAGTGATTGTAAGCTTTAAATGACTCTCCCTCTTAGTATATTATTTTGTATAAAATTACACAAACAGAGTTGGTTAGCAGCCCCTCCATAGTAATTACACTGAAACAAACAATATAGTTGCAAAGCTAAAACAGACTATATTACATGGTACAATTACTATTTAAAACTATAATGGTCTTTGGTAAATTAATTCTGATAAATTTTCCATCTTTCAGTGAATTGTATTGGCATGAAATTTGCAAGGACAAGTTTCCCATTGAAGTTACTGGTATACTGTAAAGAGGAAAGGATTGAAATAACAGGTGCAAACCCACTTTTCTGTATATTCTATACATAGGCCTTTGTAACCAAACAAGTAGCCGTTATTCTTTGGAAAATTCCAGCACATTTCAAGAAGACCAGCAGTTTCTGAGTCACTGTGTGACTTGTTATGAAAAGCTGACATATTAAAAAAAATAATAAAAATCAGTAAGTGAAAATTTAGAGCTGTATCTAAATCTAAAATCATATATAAGTAACCTTCACTGTTTTAAAAAGTCTGTCTTCTTTCTCATGGTATATATTAAAAACCGCTGTGGTTGATAAACCATGTAATAAAAAATAGATATTTTCAAAAGTGAAGTACAAGTACTTCACGTGCAGTTTCAAACTGAATGAAACATTTTGTAGATACTACTCTGTTTCTGATATGAAGACACACAGTCATTAGGTAAGGGATTTTTTTTTTTTCTTGCTACTCACGGCAAATTTCTATTCTTGACAGCAGTCAGTCTTCCAGAAACAAGCACGCATTGCCTCAGCTGTTTTTGGACCAATGTGAAATGAGAATTGACACAAGAAACATAAAAGCACAATGATAATTACATTTTATTCATCTTTTCTTCTTCTTTCTTAAAACTTTCTGGGGCTTTAAATTTTCAGCAAATTCTTTTTTGGGCTCACCTTGAAGCACTCTTTTTTTAGTCTCATTCATAAGTGTTATCTTTTGTGCTCTTCTCACAGAATAAATAAATGCATTTCAAACATTTACCCAACTGACTTATGACTATTATCATTTTTATGCCACGGTACATTTTTTTCTCCAAAACAATAATCTTGCTCCACTTATGTAATCAACTATTTGACCTTCAGTAACTTCTTCTTCATTCACTTGGAAATTGAATTATTCCCATTGTTAGAAGATATTTGCTTGTATCATTCCTTGAAATGATGCTCAAGTGAATTCTCTCTAGTGGTATACTTGTGTCATAGGTGTCAAACCGTGAATGTTAACAGTAGGCAATAATTTGATATATGTACGTGAGTGAGAATACTCAAAACTGAACTTCTGGACTCCCAAAAAGAAGCCTGCTATTTGTAGATGGAACATATATGGTCTGATTGTAAATTTTTGTAACACCTGAACTAAACAGACAGCACATCCCAAATCCTTCAGTAAATAAAAAGACATGACAGAGGTTCACCAATCAGAAAGCTGATCATGTGTTGTGCTTGTGCACACAGACTGTTTATTTAGGGAAAACTGGGGGTTCTAGGATGCCAAACATAAGGGCTGGTGCTGAAAAAAAAGGGTTGACAAAGAAAAGAAATGGCTTTGGAATGAAGTATCCTCAGAAAGATCGTGGCGAAGATCTTGGTTTTGCTCTGGCTGGAGGAAAGATCCTGGAAGTGAGGAAAGATCACAGACATCACAGAGACTCAAGGAGATAAAAGCTGGGAGACTCTCAGGGAGGCACACTGGCCAGTGATGCTCAAGACTGGTAAGTGTGAGCAGAGGCATGGCATGAACTGATATGACTTGCTGCCTAAATTTCCCAGCCCAGCAAAGACACCCCTGTAGGGAAAAGAAGCTGAGTCCTACTGAATGCAATGCTGTGGGCTAGTGAGTAAGTGTCTGGGGTAATCAAGTAGCAGTAATCTCACTGGTTTTTAAATATATCATGGTATCCAGTTCCACTACAAGCTGTCACTTACTTTATCTCTCTTGAGACAGGAGTGCAGGAGATGAGACTATTTTTTTTAATGGCATTTATGTCTTCAATGCTCCTCAAAGATATCTAGAAGAATCAAGAAATTATAATTTAGTGAGTGAAGGGTCTTCTTTAGTTTCAAGGTGCTGCATTTCAGCCTTAATACTCAGACTGTTCCCACAGCATTCTAATAATGTGTGAAGTATTAACTTGCTGATGCTGATGATTAAGAATCAGAAAAATGTTTTTAAAGATACATAACTTTTCCCAGTATCTCTGATTTTAATATACTTGTTTTGGGATCAGTACTCGGATAGTAATGAGGAAACAAATAATCTACCTACATTGTAAATATGATAATGTAGGCAATAAAACTTTGTAAAAAACCCAATCTTACATACAAAACATTGCTTTAGATTGTCTCTGGTTTCATCTGCGTAAAATCATAGAATCATAGAATGATTTGAGTAGGGAAGAGACCTTGAAAGATCTAGTCCAGCTCCCTCCAACATAGGCAGGGGCATCTTTCACTAGACTAGGTTGTTCAAAGCTCCATCCAACCTGCCCTTGAACACTTCCAGTGATGGGACATCCACAAATTCTCTGGGCAACCTGTTCCAGTGTCTCGCCACCCTCCTTGTAAAACATTTCTTCTTTATATCCAATCTAAACCTACCCTCTTTCAGTTTAAAACCATTGCCCATTGTCCTGTTGCTATAGGCCCTGGCAAAAAGGATTTTTCAATTTTTCTTATAAGACCCCTAATTATTTTGAAAGGCTGCAGTAACGTCTTCCTGGAACCTTGTCTTCTCCAGGCTGAACAATCCCAACTGTCTTAGTCCTTCTTCATAGGAAAGGTGTTCCAGCCCTCTGGTCATTTTTGTGGCCCTTCACTAGACCCTCTCTAACAGGTCAACGTCTTGGTGCCTTGGTTTTCTTCACCTCATCTCTACACTCCCAGGAAGTATCTTTATATTCTTCCTAGGATGTGTGTCCCTGCTTTGACTGCCTACTCATTTCCCTCTTGTGTTGGTTTGACCAGGAGGTCCTTACTCAGCCAGTTACTCAGTATTTACTTTTAAGAGTGAATCTTGTACCTTCTCTATACATCACACCTTGGTTAGCACCAGAGGGTTAATCTCAGAACATACGAATCTTTTTCCTCCTTGGTGGAAGTACAATGGAAGTTGGGTGGCAGGGGGGCACCCAACAGACCCTACCGATTGACGTGCATTCAGCCTGTGGGAGAGGCTACCTTCAGTCTAAAATAAACCCCCCAAAACATTCACAGCATCAAAGTCAAATTATTCCCAGAAGCTCCTTCACTCTTCAGTTTCTGTCCATTAACACCAGTATTGTAACGTGGGCATAATCTACGAGGTACCTTAGTGGTGAAATTGCCTTTCATTGGCTTTGCGTTTGCTCCTCTCTCTTCCTTCCCAAGTTCACAGTATTTATTTTTGTTGTATGATATATTGATATAGGAAATTATTTCTGACCATAATAACAAAAAAATCATTAAAGGAAACCTGAAATAGTGTCAGATTACTGCTATTTATTGTCTTTTCTGTAGAAACTAGAGAGGCAGCTGTGCCCAGGAATCCCCTTTATAAGGCAATGTGCCCAATATATCTGGGACCTGAGTGAGACATTTACTCATGTTTTGGATATTGCCAAAAAAAAGATTGTAAAACCCCAACATGGATAAAATACAGCCTAGAGAAGAAAAAAAAAATATTAAAATTACAAAAAATTGTTGTTATCTCATTTTTAGAAAGGGGACACTGAGGCATAGGGAGGATAGGCATAGCAACCAGAAGGACACGGATCACTCACACACACAGAACAGTTTTATGGTATTTTGTGTGTGCCTTAGCAACACCATCAAGGAAAAGAGGAAAGATTTTTCTTCTGTCAGTATAGATCTCTGTTGTGTTATAACCTTGCACCATCACAGTGAGAATGACAGGACTATATGATCACACTAAATAGAAAAACATAGATAGCTAAATTTTGTCTATTAAATCCAATTTTTTTTATTGCAAGTTCATAATAGTATCAGTATTGAATCTGATCTCCTGGATAATAATTGCAAGAAAAATATTACACCAACAAATGTGCCTACCAAAAGTCTCTGAATGACTGACCAAGGTAAACGGAGAACTTGGCTATTAGGACTTCTCACTGTGTAAGGACACTCTCAGTCAGTTAAGGGGTTAAACAAAAAAAGGTATATGAAGAGCTAAACCCGACAGATTAAATACTGTAGCAAAAATCTACCAAAAATAAGAACATTTTTTTTGGTAGTTTTTATTTTTAGTTACATGAAAGGAAGAAAAAGAAATTTGTGAGAGGGAGCAGGTTTTATAGTAAAGCTTGATAGGATGTGGGGTTCTTGACAAAATTTTTTTGGCAGAAATTCTCAGTCAGTTTAAACATTTCCATTGAGAACATTGGTTATAGAGAAGAAGAAATGATGCTTCAGAATTCTTATCGAAATGAGAGAAAGAGAAAGCTAGAGCAGATCATATGTATCTGTCCCCTACTTTTGTCAGGGGATATATTTTTAAACCTTGCAATGATTACATTTTAATATAATACCCATGCAAAATAAAACAGGGAAAACTGAAAGACATTTATTTCTCTGTTACTCCCTCTAGCAGCCTTCTGGCCAGGGTGCTGGTCCAGAATGGGAGAAGTGCAGAATGAATGAAAGTAAGAACTTGCATCTTTCCCATCTCAAATGAAAAATTCATCAGTTTTGAGCTGTGTAGGAGATCTTATGGATTTAGATAGGGAGAAAGAAGAAAAGGCTCTGCTTCTGTATACGGAAAGAGTTTTATAACATTTGAGAGTTGAAAACTGGTATACGGAACTGCAAGGAACAATGACAAAAGCATTTTAATTATTGTATTTAGGTCATACAAGTTTAACTTGAGGTAATTGTAGTTTATAGTTTTATATGGTACTTTATGCACTTGTTTCCTACTAACTGGAAAAGCAGCTCTCCCTTCCTCAAAAATGAACAATTAAACAAACAAGCAAAACCAAAACCAAACACTAAAAAGCCATCACCCAAAATACCAAGCCAAATGACCTTTAGGGAAAGAATTGACTGAGTTTTCCTATGCACACTGAAGTCAGCTCTAAAAGTCTGTTGTTTTTTTCCGCCTTCTCAGAGCTGGAGGTTTTAAACTATGGTTTAGCCCCAACCTCTAAAATAGCATCTGGGAATGAATAAACTAAAGCAGTCCATCTCATGCTACTGAGACTGGCAAGGGCATATTTGAAGAAAGCAAACAGGAGAAAAACAAGCATCAGACCTGCAACAATCTTGACAGCATACTACAACTCTGATAGGCAGTCTGTGCAGAGGGGAAAGTACAAAGACAGTTACAAATGGCAAGGTGCACATTTATGAATACCAATAAAATTCCCCTTCTGCTCTATCATCTTCTCAAGGTGCTGTTTTTCAAATAACCATTTTAGAAGCAGCTTTATAATTGCTTTCACTTTAAATACCTAAATTAAATACACATATATAAAATAAGGAACATTTGTCTTGCACCTTTTTCAGAACCATGGCACTTTTTAGAGTAGCATTGCTGATTTATAAGCAATATGACTGATTTTAAGTCATATCTATGATTTATAAGCCAGACTACATATACTCTGGGTATTAAGATCTATTTTATGAAACCCAGTTTATTTGTTAAAAAGGACTGATTTACTAGGCAGATTTATTAATCATGGCTTGGAAATTTAAACCAAAGTCTTGGTTTAAAGTTTTATATTTATAAATTAGATTCTTAAATCAAATTTCAATTTATACATAATGGGACTGGTTCTAGAGATGTGCAAATAGTAATATATCCAACCCCACTACTACCTGAAGATAACGACCCTGCTTTCACAATTAATTTGTTTATTCACATTGATGAAAAAATCCTATCATTAATCAGATGGATACAATTTGGAAAGTGCTCCATATCAAGGAACTAGGCAGGGAGAAATACTGACTTTTAGGCAGGAAATGAATAGCCTAATCTGAAATATTGTAACACTCAGATTTTGAACTCTGCTTTTTCAGAGTTTTCAAGTTGCTGAGTCCATACCCCACTGGGACTGTTATTACCACTCCAGCAAGAGAGACAGCTTTCATTTGCTGTCATTTGTCCCTTTCATGTTCTGAAAGAAAACAGAAGTGATATTAAATTCCACCTTCCCAACTTCACTCCTAATAATTATTCACATTTTTTTCACACCATTTTTGTATGTTTCATATTTCTTTCATGCCCAGAAATGCCAAGTCCCTGGAAGGAAAGACATACCAAGTGCTTGAAAAGTGCAAACAGCCATGACCAAAATGATGTGTATTTGAACACTTTACTTTTTAGTCAAACTCATCTATCTGAAACAAATTAATAAAATCCTAGAAATACTTTTCTGCCTCATTATGCATAGCCATGACTTGAAGTGTCAGGTTTAGATAAGCTGAAAGCAATATGGCTGAAAGGTACATTTTCTAATCAACTTCCTGAATAATCTTTGACTCCAGCCATAGCAATATATGTAATCAGTATATGAAACCTACCATACCAATTTGTCCAACACACTGAAAGTTTGTCTTTTAATTCTTTAGCAGTGTCTTGCTGTGTTAACCTTGACCTGTTACTTCCTGTTGAGTTCCTAGTTCTGAAAGCATGTTGCCTTCAAGTAAAAAAAATAAAACAAAACATCCTTGAGCTTGACAGAGGAAGCTTTGAAATGTTTCTGTGAGCTTGTTCTATACACTCTGCATCATAGTTTCTTTCTGAATGTATGGTGACACGGTTCATAAAACCTTGTTGGCCTACTTATATCCATGGGACTAAACAGAAATCTACAATCAGTGTGAAGTCTGTGTGTCATGCATCAAAATCAGAGATAAAAGCTTCTTAAAATACTGGGAATCAGACTGCTTTTCATTTTGCTTTGTAGACAGACTTGATACACAGAAGGATAAAATGCCTTCTGTTGTGATGCTTTCCTCAGATACTTTGTACCTTGCGCCAAATAGAAAACATGGGTAGGTAATGTCCTAGGGACTGGTTGACGGGGGATAGTTTGAGTGGCATAGCAGAGTCCTTTTCAATCCAGCCTCTCTCAAAACATCCTTCAGTGAGCATGCTTTCCTTTTGTGTTTGTCCAGGTTCTTCTCCTTTCTCTGCAGAAATCCCGACACATCTGTTCAATAGCCCCACCTCCAGCTGAGAGGAAGGTAGTGATGGATTGCAGAATCCTGTTCCACATTCTGTTAATCTTGGCATTGCCTTCCTCTTCACATTCAAAGTACAGTAACTGCAGGTTGATTTTGTTCCACCATTTCATCCTCCTGTAGTATAAAACAAAATTGTACTACTTTGGTTTGACTTGAACCAACAGTAAGGTCTTTGAACCATTCTTTTTGGAGATGAGCTCTTGAGGTATACTGCATCCTAAGTAGGAGGCAATACAGGGCCATAGCGGTGAACATACCATCTTTAGAAGTTCAGAATTTGGGTGGCACGTACACACTTGAGACTTAGGGCAAAATTTAGTTCGAGTTGTTTTGTGAAATATGGTATGAAAGTTTTCAGGAACACTTCCCTCTGACACCTGCAAAATGCCTCCGATACCTCCTTTTGAAAGAGGAACATGGAATTGATTTGACTGTTTTCCACTGGCAGGAAATAAAGAGTTGTAGAAGAACTGGCTTGAATCTCAGATTTCTCCATAACCCAGCTGCAAACTCCAGTACAAAATGAACTCTCCTACTTCTTCAGCTTTTATAAATCTCTTAATAGCTCCTTTTCTCAAATTATCTGTTTGTTATGTAAAAGTTTCATGGAACTGGTGATATTTGGAGATGTGGTGGTGACCTCCTGAGTCACTGTGAAGAGGCAGAACATTTTGCCTGATTGATGCAGAGTTCTGAATCTACTAGCAGTCTGACAGTCCTCTCACAGTAGTAAGATTTCTGTTGGCACCCTGAAAATAGAGAAAGGAGGTGAAGAAAGCGAGAGTGAATGAGAGTGAAGAGTGAATTAATGAAAGAAAAAGGAGAATAGCAAGGGAGAACATAATACAATCTTTTCCCTGTTTACATAAATGGGAAATTATACCTTGAGTACATCAAGGAATGTAAGGTTGAAGGGGTAAGTGCTGTTTTTTAATGAAGACAGTAGACATAAAGGACCTATGAAAAGAAGAAAATTACCTCCCGACTCCACTACAAGTTAGGCAAATACTAAAGTTTAAAGATAAAATTGTGATTTAGCCATATATATATCTACAAGTGCACCAGTCACTAAGATTTAGTAGTTAATTATTGGGATTAGTCATAAAACACCTTTCTCCAGTCAGAACAAGGTCCACAGAGCCTGCCACAGTGTTAATTAAGAAGGGCATGTTCTCCATTTTGGAGCTGTAAGTGAACGGGGACAACAGGAGAGGAGATTGCAGAGGGATCTGCTATCAAGGGGAGAACCTCTGAGTTTCTCACAGAGATAGCTCTTCTCTTTCCTGAATGTACTCACCCTGTCACTTTTCCCTATATATTGACATATAAGGAGGTCACTCTTGGAAAGACCTCAGGTTTCAGATGTACTTAAAAACAGTATTACTGAAGACAGCAAGATTGTGGTACAGACATTTGCTCTTTTGTCTCTCAACCCCCTAACTTTGTCACTGTTTTAGCTGAAAGGAACAATGAGTTTGAGCTACTAGTTACCATGCCATCACTATCAACTCCCTACATACTGTGGTGAGATACATTTCAATGAGAAACAGAGAGAGACTTTGATTTATCATGAAGGAAAAAGACAAGACAAAATAAACATTAAAACCAACACATGAAAAAGACAACTAGTGAGTGTGATGTAAATACCTGGCAAGAGTAATAAGATAAATCCCAGAGGATAAAAATATAAGGAAATAAAAGTGAAGAGAAATTCTGGTGGAAGCACATTATTAACAGAAGAAAGATATAAGTGCATAAGGTAAATATTGGGGAGAAGAAGGCAAAATAACAAAGAAAGTGGTGAGGGAATAGGAAAATAATAAAGTATATGTACGTCAACTGGATATAATAAAATAAATCACTAAAGTAAGACAAATATTACTCTAATAGAAAGGGAAAACTATGACAGCTGCTGGGAATAAAAGAGAGACTTGAAATAAGACATATATTGCAAATATGGCCAGCAGACTACTACATAAGGCTTAATGCAGGCAAAGTGAAAACAAAAGTAGAGACTTATTTTAAATTAGATAAGTGAAGCTGTGAGAGGTTTGACTTATAGACATTTGATTATATAAGTGAGAAAATATCCAAAATTTAGACTGAAATAAATGTTTCAGGAGCAGCTTGAGCTTCCCTGAAGTTAGCTCAATGTTTTCCAAGCTGTGATACAGTGTGAACATAACAAAAAAGGATTTGCTTATTTGTAAGACTGGGAAGAAAATAAAACAAAGCATGTGTGATCTGAAGTGTTTCACTGAAATATTGTTCTCTATGCTGAGTATGACTCCCGCACAGGACTCATAAATACTTACCCTGCTGTTGCAGTGTGTTATTTATTTTATGTTAGTGTCCAAAGGGAACCATAAGGTCAGAGCTCTTATTGCTCCACGGGCTATTTACAGGCTTCTGAATGTGTGGGTGGTGAGGAGGGTCCCAAATGCACCAGAAGACTGGCTGGGCAGCTGTAAAGGAGCTTAGTAAACCAGGAAAAAATGTATAACCTCAGTAAGAACACATATTGTGTGAGAGAGCAGTTATACAGTTTAATGGTGCCAAGATTCCTAAAATCCATGCTCTAATTTTGATCTGGTTTCGGAGACTTTTAAAGCCCTTGATGTTTCTAGGAGCCTAACGAAAGGAAATGGCCACAGATGATCAATTATGGGCAATCGGGGCAGTCATACCAGAGCTCTTGGAGCATACCCAGCTGAGCCTGATCCTTTTCAGTGGCAGAAAACACCAAGACCAAGATCTTTCCTGGAGTCAAGTGGCTTGCCCAAAACTTATACAGTCTTTCTCCTAGCAAGGATTAATCTTTGTCCAAACCTTTCAGGAGAAAGTCAGTTTTGAAGTGACAAAAGGAAAGGACATAATCCTTCAAAGTATCAGAGCTAGCAGGAATAGTTGGAGGCTAAGAAAAAGATCAAAGCATGAGTTAATGCTTCTTCCCCTTTCTCCCTTATGAGCTACCAAAGACAATTGTACAGCAAGCTGTCTGCCAATTGTGCTTGCAACCAATAAATTCAATAAAATTGTCTGGTTCACTAATTTTTTGTGTCTTATTTGTCTTAATCCAATAGATAATGAATCTGAACTTGTTCTATGCTGTCAGCACATAACAGCATGGAATGTAATGCTGAATAAGTGTTGGGAACAGGCCTGGCTCTGACAAAACCCCTAAGAGATCTCCAAGCTGCTTTGGTTTTGTCCAGGAATATTTTCATGACCTCAGTTCTTCCCACTCTTCCCTGAGTTCAATCTGTTTTTCATTTAAAAGGTCTTAAACACCCAAAGACCTGTTTGCTCAGTATATGCTGCTTCATATCAGTGTTGCTCAGACAGCTGAGATCCAGCCTGCAAGCCAAAAGCTGCAGAACCTGTGCTTCACTGTTGGTCCTGGCATGCCTCAGCACACTCAGGAAGAGCAGATCCAAGTCAGTTTGAACCAGGGTGGGTCAGAAGATACATAGGGTAAGCAGCAAACAGTATCACTTGTTTTCTTTACATGTGTTTGTCATTATGTGCAACTTGCCCCCAGTCATCTTTTGCATCAAAATTACTTTGAGATAAGACAAAGATCTCCCCCCTTTCTCTTTTTTGGAGAATATTTCAAAAGCCTAGGAGTTGAAGCAGTTACCTAAAATGCAAAACTGGGTACATTTACACATCTTTCTCTGGTTTGTAGCAAGGTCTTCACCTGCAGTCTTATCCCATTCATTAATGTAATGACTATTGGGTAATCATTTCCCATTCACCCTTCTGTAAGATGTGAACCCCCCACAGTTACTCAGAACGACCAGCCTCTTCTACTTTCTCTCCCTTAGCTTAGGTAAACTCACCTACAAACACAAGTCCACCTATCATCTCTGTATTAATTTCTCAGTTCATACATATTTTCTGAAGTCCTATGCATATCACTGGAATCATCTTCCTAAGTTTTAGCTATCCGCAAAGTACAAGTGCCTAACTTCAGATTTATTTAATGACCAATGAAGACAAATAGACATTTCTATGGTTTAATTTATCTCTCGTATGACATCTGTCTACACTGTGAATCTATACTGACTAGTTCAGATTTTGAAAGAACTATGTTTTTATGCTTCCTATGCGTTTCATCCAAACTAAACCAACTCAGCTTGCGTCTTCTGCTATATATCCCCAGTCATGAGCCTGCACCCACTGTAACACATTTTTGCATTATGGCAAAATGTATATGAATAACTCCGCTCTTTCTCTTCCTCTTTTTCTTCTTTTTTTCCCCCTTGGGTACACACCATATTTTGCCTGTCAAAACTGGATGCAGTCAAACTCATAACATGGTATCTCTGTTACATTATCCCACCTTTTGGGTATGCACATGCAGGAAGGTCTAGGTCTTAGCAAATTAACCTGGCAAGTGGTTTGGGAAGACACTGTATAGTCATCTGGTTTTAATTGCTAATGTGATGTCACATAGTCAAATAAATGATTCCTAGTGATAGTTTGGTTTATACTATGAATTTTTCATATGGGGGAAATGCCTTTTGATATAAACAATATAACTGAAAGCCCAGTTGAGCTGATACTCAGGCAAGACAGTATATTTTCAATGTCCTAAGGAGAAGGAAAAAAAAAAAAGAAAAAAGGAAAAAAAACCCTAGAAAAGTGGAAGAAGAAACATTCTGGCTGTGCAACAGCACAGAAATGTGATGAAGACCATAAGAACCATATGGGAATCATTATCAAGAGCTTTCTATACCCATCTTTAATGTCATCAATAATTTAAGTTCTAATCCAGAAGTATTGACTAAATTTATTGTTGTGATATCTAGGTGACTTTCACTTCTTATGAACTTCCTTATTTAAATCTTTTATGTGCCATATACTACAATATAAATGAATTCTTATTTTATCATAAAATAAAAATAATGTAGCAATCACATATTTTGCTCTTACTCCCACTGGAAGGAACACCAACAGAAGATTAAGCTTAAAAATAACTTCCCTTCCCTTCTTTTGTATCTCCACCTCAAACTGTATTTCAGCCTGCCTTTAAGACATCTGCTCCTGGGTGACATCTTGCCAGCAAGTTAGTTTTAACATATACAACAAAACTTACCTGTTTGCTTTTCCTTTCAAGCTATTCTTCCTCCCCATTTCTCAGCAATGTTGACAACCTCATCCCCTTCCTTGTTATTCAGCTTCGTAACCTGGGATCCATCTTGAGCTTGTCCCTCTTCCACAGCTTTGTAACAGATTGTATACCCTTTCTTAATTCATTCACTTTTCTTGATTAACTTCTCTGGTGCATGACCTTTTCTTTTTCGCTGGTTCCTTGAACCCTCACTCTTAACTACAGCAACATCTTCTGTTCTGCCATCCCTGACATCCTCATTGCCCTGCTCCGGCTTGTAAAAAGCATAGGTGCTAGGAATGTCTTCTTTGCTCATCACTGTCCATTGTCATCTTTCCAACCTTTTAAACACTGTACTGGCTCCCTGTGTTCCACAGCAATAATCCACACTCCTTCTCCTTAACGTCCTTCACAACTCTGACACTTTGTATTTTTCCTTTCTTTTATCTTATATCCCTCTGCTATGCTAGACTTGTAAAAACACTTACCTCTTTAGATATTCTCCTCTTTCTGGTTACGCTGCCTTAAGGCAAGACAGCCTTTCCAAATTTTTCTACAGCCATACCATACTTTGTGTTTCAAATTCCTTTTTATTTGGATGTCCATAATATGCCAATGGAATAATGATGGCTTGGATTAACAGTATTTCATCCACATTGGTGTTCAAGTAAATCAGTATTAGGATGATCTGAGACCACTAAGATATGACCAGGTTTTCCTGTTGATAGTGATTATTTTGTTGAATATTATTTGCTCTTTACTGCTTTAGACAAATAATCTGGACCAGGGATTTTTACTACTTCTGTATGTGCCTGTAGAGCCTTACAAAATAGATTCTCAAGTAATTTTGAACTCTTGGTATTGCCATTCTATTGTGGTTTTACCAGAAACTACTCTTTGACAGTTCTTTACAATGAAGTGTGATATGGGTGAATGCACACAGAGAAACAAAGAAAGCAGGTGGAAAAATGTACAACTACTTGTTTACATGTAAAAGCACACATACATTTTGAACCCTTCTATACTGGATTTTGCATGGCAAGGATTTGGTAGCTGGAGGCTACATGAGTGGCTTCTCTGAGAAGTTTCTCTTGTGTCCAACAGAGCCAGTACCAGCCAGCTTCAAGGCAGACCAACCTGCTACTGGCCAAGATTGAGCTCTTCAGTGGTGGTGGTAGCACCTTTGGGATAACATATTTAAGAAGGGACAATAAAAGCAGTGCAGCAGGAATGGCAACCAAGTGAGAGGAGTGAGAGCACGAGAGGCACATCCCCACAGCCGCCATGGCAGGCAGGAGGGGCAGGGGGCTCCAGGCCCGGAGCAGAGGTTCCCCCCAGCCCGCGGTGAAGCCCACGCTGAGGCAGGCTGTCCCCCTCAGCCTGGGGAGGTTAATGGTGGAGCGGATCCCCACCGGCAGCCCCTGGAGGACCCCACACTGGAGCAGGTGGATGTGCCCAAAGGAAACTGTGACCCCATGGGAAGCCTGCACTGGAGCAGCTCCTGGCAGGACCCGGGATTGGTGGAAAGAGGAGCCCGGGCTGGGGCAGGTTTGCTGGTGGGGCTTGTGACCCCACAAGGGACCCCGGCTGGAGCCGGCTGTGAAGAGCTGCAACCTGTGGGAAGGAATCATGTTGGAGAAGTTCATGGAGAACTGTCTCCTGTGGGAGGGACCCCACACTGGAGCAGGAAAAGAGTGTGAGAAGGCCTCCCCGTGTGGGGGAAGGGTAGTAGACATGTGATGAACTGTCTGCAGCTCCCATTCCCTTTCCACTGTTCCACTGTGGGCAAGTAGAAAAAATAGGGAGTGAAGTTGAGCCTGGGAAGAAGGCGGGGGGTGGGAGGAGGAAGGCGTTTTTAAGATTTGTTTTTATTTCTCATTACCTTGCTCTGATTTGATTGATAATAAATTCAATTATTTTTCCCCAAGTCAAGTTTGCCTTGCCTGTGATGGTAATTTTTGACTGATCTCTCTCTGCCCTTATCTCGACCCACCGGCCTTTCATTGTATTTTCTCTCATCTGTCCTGCTGAGGAGGGAAGTGATAGAGTACTTTGGTGGGCACCTGGCATCCAGCCGGGGTAAACCTACCATATCTTCACTGTTAGAATTAACACAGAATATTTGCTTTCAGTGCCAAATCTCCTCTTCTATCTGGTAAGAGTTCAAGTGACTTCAAAGAAAGTTTGATGGCTTCTTGGAAAAATTAGCTTGTTTTTGAAAATACAGCACCAAAGTCATTGGCTTGTCTACACAGACAGTAGAAGGGGGAGGATACAATTACAGTAAAGAATATTTCTGCTATTTCATCACATATTATGTCTTATGAATAAACCCCTTGAAAGATAGAATGTTAATGTAATAAAAAAGACATAAAGAAATGCCTTTAAGAAAAAGCTTCATAAATATCAGACACATTTTACTCCTTCTGTTTGTATTTGTATACATGCTATATTTTCAGTGTCTGGACATTTGGGGTTATACAATGCCCATTACTTAACTAACACTAGCTCTTTGGTGATGGTAATGAATACACTAATGTAAGGCAGGCTTCACCTACAGTCAATCAATCTGATTGGCAAATCACATTTAAATAATTATTATATGCATATTAATTCTTAAATAGTGACAAAAATTAAGCAGTAAGGAATGGTGTTAATATTTAGAAAAATCAACATTTATTTGCACTACTTCTTTGCTTTGAAGCTATGGAAATTCTTCCAGTGATTTCCTGAGAATGTTTGAAAAGACTGGACATAAATAAGCTTTAAAAATGGAGCAGAATGTAATATTTGCTGCTGTAAGAAAACTATTGGCAGTGGTTAATAGCCAGTCCCAAACCATAAAAACAAATCCCTAAAGATACTGGAGACAATTCTATCCTTGCTATGATTGTACGATTCTATGCTATATTCAGATCATGCTGTAAATTAGGCATTGTTCCTATAAATTTCTGTCATAAGACATAAGGAAAAAAAAGTGTTAAAACAGTGTTATATGGGTAGCAATCTATGAAATCACAGAGAGAAAGACAAAAAACTGTCAACATACTCCAGTCAAGGAAAGAAAAAGCTAAAACAAGCAGTATTATCTGTGAGTACAGTTAGGCTGGAAAATATAAAAGGTATTGCTGTTTGAATACTGACATTTTAGAACAGGATGGGTGAGAAATCCTAACCTTAAGACTGAGGTTGTAAGGTTTATGAAAGTTACTGTATGATACATAATACCTGCAGGAAACAGGAATGGAAAATAATACTTAAGAATTTTATACTCAAATGTTACTCTGTTCCTAAATGAGGTTACTAAACTAAAAGCCAGTCTCTGGTTGGTACAGGGACTGAATTTAACGGAAACCACTCTAAATATCTGCACCAGGAAGATACTGTTTTAATTTTTCTTGACTCTAGGGGTCTGTCTTCTCTCTTTCTGTGGGGTGGAGAGTCACAGAAAATTCTAGTCTTGTGGCATGGTGTTAATCTGACAGTTGCAGATGGTCATAAACTCTGATAAAGTAACAGCAGTACCTCTGCTTTTCTAAGGACTAGGGTAACTGTGGCCACTAATGAACACAATGAGAAATAGTTCTCTTATGTTTTGAGATACTAAATTCATTATAGATACTGCTATAGTCTACTATTCAGATATTTATCAGCAATTACTCTGGGTCCAATACAAAAATGAATCGGCTTGATTAAAATAACATTATTCTAAACAGTGAACACGACAATTAACTTCATTGCTTCCCTTCATTACTGAGAGAAACTGTGATGGTCCAGTTTCCCACTGTATGTCATTGGTACTTAAGGAAAAAATGGTCTCCATCTTTCTTATAGGACTCCACCTTATAATCTTGGGTTTACCAAGTTGGTGGGTAAATAATTTCTATTCTTTGCCTTAGGTTTTTGTATTATTGTTATTTTCTACATTTTCTTATCTTTATTTCAGTAAACTAGAACATTACAGAAACCTGTAGTATTGCATGAGGGTTAGGAAGCTTAATTAATGTATTTTTATATTTCTCCATTAAAGAGGGTGTAAACATGTAAATTATTAAATATTACATCACATGTTAAAGGCACCCACATTTCTTCTAAACATATACTGATGTTTTATGTTATACATGAACACTTAAAATGACTTTGACAGGTGCTGAAAGACATGGAGAAGTAACTACTCAGTGCTTGGAACAGATAAAAAAAATCTGGTAAAATATTAAGTTGAAATGCTTTAACTGACACAGGCAGCACCACAAAGCAAATTCAATGGACTCATCTGTGCCCCTGATAATAATAAAAATGAAAGAAGCCACTGTAGCTGTTCCCAGAATAATAAAAATCATAAACATATATCGTTTAGGAAGTTTCTCATTTGGAACTGCAGGTATTCATATGAATATATACTTGCAAGTGCACATCCACCAAATTCACTGAAATATCGTCTTTTCCTCTGGCCTGTGTTAGGGAAGGCATATATATCAAACACCATTTCACTCCTTCTGCAGAGACCATAGCTTGAAGCAAAGTAATTAAAAAAACACCCTAAACCTCACTTTGCTATGCAGAAAGACACTAAATATTCTCATCCCAAAATAAGCATACTAAAAACTGACTTTTACAAAAAGTGAAATCAGAAGTTCAGATGACTTCAGAAATGATCATAGTGTTTGAAATTCAGAGGGCAAATGGTAGAAATATTTCCTGTTAGAGCAAAAAATGTCTACTGTACCAGGACAATAGACTCTGCAAACTTAGCCATCTCTGGAGTCTGAGGTCCTTAACTATTATATCTAAATATGTGTCTCTCCAATATTTTCCCTGGGCTCCCTTTATAGAAAAAGGTATTTTCAGGTATTATTTATCTGCCTTTTTTTTTTTTTATTATTTTGTGTTATGTGATAAAAACTTAATCTGCACACCCAGAAAGAAACTCAGAGAGGTAATGGCAGGTGGAGAATGAAAAGTACTACCTCACCCAGGTGCATCACAGGAGCCATCAGCCCATCAGGGGACCGTGTCCACAAACCCAGAGGAGCACAGTGGCATAATGTCAGGTGGAGGGAATACAAATTATGGACTCAGAAGGGACACCCTGACCAAGCCCTTTCCAGGGCTGTCCCAGGAAAGCCTCAGTCCCAGTGTCCAGGCATGAAACCTGTTAAGGTAAGTTAACAGGAGCAACTCTCCAGAGCAGCTAATCTTCATGTATCAACCCACAGCTCGGCACAGGCAAGCCTGATATTATCCCACTCCCCCTTCATGTCCAGTTTAAAACTCTGTCAATGAGCTCTTCTATCTCATGAGCAACAACTCTCTTCCCATCTTGTGAAAGGTGAATCCCATCTGATGCCAGAAAGCCTGGCACCAGCCATGGAGCCATGTATTAATAGATCGTGTATGTCTGATTCTTCCAATATCACTGCCTGCAGCTGGAAGGATAGAGGAAAAATAACCTGTGCTCCAAACTCCATTACCAACCATCCCAAGGCCCTGAAGTCTCTTGATTGTCCTTGGACTACACATTGTAGCTTCATCACCACCCACATGGAAGAGCAATCATGGATAATAGTCCAAGGGCCATACCAGACTGGGATGTTTCCTAGTGATGTCCTTAACCTTGGCCCCAAGGAGGCAAAAGACTTCTCTAAAAGGAGGGTCTGTCTGGCATATTGGACCCTCTGTTCCCGTCAGGAGGGAGTCACCTACATCTATAACCCATCTTTTCTTCTTCAGAGATGGTTATGATACAGGGCAACACCTGTTGTGTTGCAATGCCCTGGCAACACCCCTGATGTAGATCAACTATCATCCACATCATCCATTAACTGGCTTTCCACATCCAGAACCTCATACCTGTTGCAGAGAGGCACCTGGGAAAGAGAAGTGGGCAAGGACGGGGTTCACCTGCTGCCTTGAGCATGGAATTGCCTCCATTCACTCCTTTCCTTTAAGCCACTACCTGCACCCCAGCAGGGGGAGAGTACAGGATCCCCTTGATCTTGAATTTTTTCTGGTGGCTGTTTCTGTCTCAGGGAAGACAGTGCATCGTTCCACCAGTCTATCTTTCTCAGACTCCCTGGTGCTCTTTAACCTTCCTACTTCCTCTCATAGCTAAGCTTCCAGGCTGAGCAGACCATCCACCTGGTCACACCTCACGCAGCTGTTCTCACTACTGCCTTCTGTTACCAGTGAAAGGCTCTGGCACTCCATGTAGGCAGACCTGGACAGACCCTGGCACTGGATCCAGCATTCCAGTGCTGAGGAGAAGGGAAGGATAACCTTACCTGACCAGCTGGCAACAACCTTCCTAATGCAGCCTGGGTTGTCATGGGCCACCTTTGCTGCAGGTGCATATTGCTGGGTCATGGTCAGCTGCTTGTCTCCCAGGATCCCCAGCCCTTCCTCTACAAAGCTGCTTCCCAGTCAGTCAGCCCCCAGTCTGTGCTAGCTTATGGTATTACTGCTCCAGAGGCGTAGGACTTGGCATTTCCCATTGCTGAACTTCATGAGGTTCTTGTTAGCCCATTTCATCAGCCTGTTAAGGTGTCTCTGAAAGGCAACATTAAGTCTGGTGTATCAACCACTCCTCCAGATTTTATATCCTCTGCAAACTTGCTGAGGGTGCACTTGGTCCCATCTTCCATGTCATTAGTGAAGATGATAAGCAGTGATGACCCTATTATCAACCCCTCGGGATACACCACAGGTGACTAGCCTCCAGCTGGGTGTCTACCCACTGATCGCAACCCTTTCTGTTGCATTTGATCACCTACTACCTTCCACCCTTACAAAGTCCTGTCATATGTTCAAAGTTTGGAGCTCAATAGGGAAGAAGTCATTAACAGGATTCCAGATGAACATCCAAGCGTCACCATTATCTAAATAATTGTTAGTGGAAAAATGATCACATTTCATAATGATGCTGTACTTAAAATACATTGATAAACAGTGGTAAATCATCTATAGAAACATGAAACACAAGGTGCCTTTTGGAAAAAGCATAGTATCTTCTAAGTGTTCCATCCCTGCCAGAGACCACCAGGGTTTATTCAGGATAATCATGGCATGTCACCAAATTTCAGTGTCCTTATCAGTGATTTCAGGAAATGATGCTTACATTTTAGGCACAGATCTCACAAGAAATCTTTCATTAGTAACTCTTAAGTGATTTGACATTCCTGAAGTAAAATCATCAAGTGATTAAGAAAAAAAAATAATAAATACTTGGACATGGGTACAGTCAAAGAATGAAGGATGTAGAAGCATCTCTTCCCTTGTTTTGCAGAACTTTAAATTCTGCCAAGTGGTTTAAATCTCTGTTTACAAAATGCAGTTCTCACACTGTCTCATTTCTAACCAGTGCTGCTTTATGCTCAAGTCTGACTGACTTGAGAGGACAGCGGGGCAATGCCACTGCAGAACTTTTCAGTGTTTTAGTTTTGTAGGAAACAATTGTAAGTGGCACTGTGTCAGGTTAAGACAGAAACCAAAGGGAACGGAGTTTTTCCTGTCTTTAAGGGGATGTTGTACTCTGAATCAGATTAGGACCATGACTTCAGTGTAACAGCAACTGACCTGTGAAAGTGTAAGAAAGATGTGGGTGGTCCTGCAGTGAGAACCCTCAGAAGCCGGGTGTCAAAGTGGAAGGATCAGCATTCACACCTGCATAGTTCTCTGATCTTTGCAAATTAGTAATTTACAAATATAGGTCAGTAAAAGATAGAACTTCCTCCTTCCAACTGGGTCAATCTGGTAGAAAGAACAGTTTAAGTATAATGTTATTTTGCTTGTTAAACCATGTATTATTCATAAATAATCAATCAGTTTTTTTAAACTCAGCTACATTTACAACTCTTCAGTACCAGTCACACTTAACATATGTATCTTGAGAAAATGATATTTATAAAATCAGTTTTAATAATGTTGCTGCAGGAGTAAGGACAGGGTATAACAACAGAAATGAATTAAAAATGCTCATGCATTATTAATACTGAATATATAATGTCTATCAAGGAAGTAACTGCAATAGTTTAATAAGATACCATTCTATGGATATTGATGTGTCAATAACTCTCAAGTGATTGGTATATTCATTCATACCTCATTAAAGATTTACTGGTATTTAATTCCAAGCAAACTCAAATATGAGACACATATCTGGAAAAAGAGGCAAACTTTTAATAATATCTCCTTATGTGTTTATTTTTAATATAATATATCCTGTAATACTTCTGTAGCAAAGTGTTTGTCACTCAGACTGAAATGTTGTTCATAGTTTATTAAAGATTTATTGCTGTTTCATCCCAGAGGAACACTTGCATGATATGCATTATAGAATTCTAAAGAGTGCAAAGTGAAAACAAAGAATAACCCTATTCATTAATATGTTATTGTGTGATTTTAAAGTATGACACTAACTTTGGGACATAGCATTTATTGACCGAAAATGGGATAAATGCTTTTCATATTTTATTAAATTTTCTGGGGAATTTCATTGCTGAGCATTGCTGAGCCTGGCACTACTGACTGAAGATCCACTATGCCCATTTATTTTGGATAGAGTACCAAAGCAGCAGGGTAGTTAACGCCATACAAGAAAATCTGGTTTGCTTGTAGTACTCTAAGCTAAGCGAGTGGATGACATTCAAAGGAAAATTGGCAGTATGCAGAAGAAAGGGTATAAGCAGGAGAGATCTAAATTAACTTAATTCCTGTCGTGAAAATTTGCAAATGCTGAACTGCAGCTGAAAGACAATAATATACAAGATTCTGATACAATCCACTAATGGAAATGGAGACACCAAAATACACAGTTTGTGTCATGGGTTTTCAGGATGCAGTAGTGTGACACAAAGCTTTTTATGGGTTCTGAAATTAAAGGATATGTTTGGTACAGCTGTGAAATGAGAGGGTCCCATACTGAAAGGTGCTTTTCATAGGTTATCATATATAACAAGTAGATTTGTAAATCTGTGTAAAGTGAATACAAAATGCTGACATTCTCCTGTGGTTGTATTTTAAATTCAGTTTTCATTCAGTTTTTAAAGACAAAAATATCTGCACCAGGTGTAAGTCAGTAAAAAGTCAGAATCTTAGTGTTTCACTGCATATTTCATTAAATATGTCAGACAGAGTTCTTTCCTGCTGTCAGCTGCCTTATTTAAATGCCTACCTACACAGAAGGGTATGCAGTATTTCTGTATGTGTAAGATCCAAAGAAAGAATTAATATATCCCTAGATACCTTTGTGACTGTGAGAAAACTTATGTCCTTCAATGACAACAAATAATGTTTGCCCTTCAATTTCTTTTTGTAACCCATTTTACCTGTGAATATTTGTAACTTAATGTAGATTTAATGCTTCTTCTCAGCTATCATGTATTAATTTCCAAAACACTTAGCAATTCAGTCTTCTATCAGATCTCTGTATATTCTGAAGACTCACTTTTAAAAAAAAAAAGCAAAGAAGAATTGTAGGAATCAAAAGTTAAGTTCTAAAAAAGCAGTTTTACACAGTTTAGCAGTCTATAAAAATACGAGTAAGCAGATATCATAAATCACTAATAGAATATTGAAACTTTTCAGAACATAATGTAACTAGGCGAAAAAGTACTGCAGTTATAACTCCTAGCAAATCTTTCAAAGCAACCTCAATTAATCTTAATTTTTACTGTAACATTTATCAGAATTAACGCACGAAAGATTATATATGTGAGCTATTTATATGATAATGAAATTGTATAAAATCTGCAGTATGCACAAATCAAGGATTTATATTTGCTTCCTTTCTTGCTGTGTTTATTTTGCGATATCATAATTTATTTTCATATGCTATATTTATGAATTAGGAAAATCAATCTATAGGAGTTTTTATCAATAGAAGAGACCGTACCATTAAGACTTTTATAGTTCCCAGTGTAACCACACATCAGCCGGGTCAGTTTAGGTAAGTGATAATCTACTTTGCTCTCTTTTTTTTAACTGTAAAATGGGGGGTTTGCTTCTGTCCCTGTCTAATGCATTCAAAAAACATGCTGAGGATAAAAAAATTCAGAATGGCTTTATAGCTTTCAGGTATAGTGCTGATGATTATATATATAAGATTAGATAGGTAAAGCACTATTATACATATTTTTCATTTTAAAATATTGTATATATCACTTATAATAAGTGAAAACTGCTCTATTTTAAGAGCATTCATGCATTTTTCTGTTGTAGAAAGTGTAGAGAAAATTAGTGCTCAGGTTTTGTTTCACACATGAACTGCATCAACTGAATGCAAACAGTGTAACAAATTTTGTTGATAATCATATTAACATAATTTGGGGAAAGCTAAGATATTTGTAGTTATTTTGGTTGTCTTACCAGCTCCTGGGGAGGCTGTAAAATAGATCCAATGAATGAAACTAAAAGAGGAAATTTCCAGAACAAACTCTATATTCATTACCTGGGCAGTTGGTAAACCCTGCTGGTGAGAGATTAGGCGATCAGAAAAAAATCTTCATTAGTGCTGCTAATTTTAATGTTATTAACATTCTGTTGCTGTTTTCTTCACATGAAAAAAACTTCTTAATGGACTGAAAATTTCATTTTCTTGGACTGTGCCATGTGTCTGTGCTATCAGACAATTAGCCACTAAGAAGTGATTTTTTCCTTTTCTGGTATTACTCCTGAGTGTGAGAATGTAATCTTTGTCCCTTTCTCTACCTCTTTGTTGCTACATTTTCCATATCATGCTCGCAAACTCTTGATGAAAACAGGCAATGAAGGAAGCAAGGTACAGAAGCAGGCTAACTAACAGCCTCGTTAGCTTTTTACTGGCTAGCAAAGAATGGCCTCCATGCAGTCCCAGAAGTGGCACTCTTTTTGGCTAATCAGGCAGCATCATACTAACAAGAATTTGGAGAACATTTACAGTAGCAAAGAATTTAGTGACAGCTTTTTTTTTCTCTTGTACAGATTTATGCAATATTTGCCTTGGTTGCTCTCTTAACAGATGACCTTGTTTTCCTCATGTGCTGCTCTCCAAATTCCCAGATAGTCATAGCGATGTCAGCAGCAGTTTCTAAGCTATTGCTTCAGAGACAGAAGAATGAATAGAGTGAAATTATCTAAATACACAGTCACTGTGTGGCCCTTCCTCCCTATATCCAGATGACTCTATTTTTTGTGCAATTTCATTGTAAAAATTATTGGTGAATCAAGCTGGTCATGGCTGAGTAAATTGTATCAGTATTGCCTGAAAAACTCTTGCTACAGAAATGCATTTAATCCACATAAACCACAATGTTTTCTTTACAATTGAATTTATGAGGACACTTGTCAAGTGCTGGTAAAATCCCAGAACCACTGAAGAAAATAATGAAGTTTTCATGGAATTAAATGGATGTAAATAAGTAATTAATTTTTAATAGTCATGTTTACTTAGTCTTGGAATAAAGTTCCATGGGAAGTGGAAATTTCCTGTTTGTGAAGTTGAGCAAATGTCTCTGAAACACACAGTTAAAGGCCTATTAAACTGAGACTGTTCCCTGCTTCTTCAAGAATATATACATTCAGTGATATTAAATTTCCCCCCCAATTTCTAATTCAAAATTGTTTATCTAACAAGATAGACTGGTATAAGGGCATTGTTATTAGAACTAGAAAGGAGGTATCTTTTGCAGATTTTTAATCATTAGTAAAGTGAATTAAAAATGCTAATAATTATATCAGACTAAAGAGATAATGTATTGCTTTCTTGAGGCAGGCTGCAATTCAGCTTTCTGTTCTTCATGGTAGGTAACAGAGATTTCTGTATCAGTGTATCATGCAATACACACCTAAGACTTTTTGCCATATTAAGAATACTATTAGGACAACTATTCTCTAGATTCTTTTGGTTTCACTGCCAAAAGACACTTACTGACAAAAAAATAAAAATAAAAATAAAAAATTATAATATAAAGAAGATGCTGTATTTGGGGTGCTGGCAGGTAAAGTATCTTCACACTATTAGAACAGTCAGTACAAGGCTTATTCTTATTGCTCAAACAAAGTTTTTGTTTTAATTAACAATATGCTTTATTAATTAATTGACAAAATTTACTTTGCTCCTAGCTGACAGATATAACATTCAGAGAGCACGAATCCTTTACTTCAGATACTTAAGATACTTACAACGTTAATATTTTAAATCTTACAATCCTTCTCACAAAACTTTTAATGGAGAAAAAGTATTACCTCTACCAGTTACATAGAATAACATTTAGAAACATAATAGGAAAGAGTCAAAGTACTTGTAATAAGTCCTTTCCTTCTCTCTCCCAACATCCAAAACTTTATGTTTATCAAGACCATGTGATTTGGACAGGTATTTTGTAAGTTTACCCTGATCTACGATTTTACAGCTACAAGAATATCTTAAACCAGAGTAGAGATAAGCAAAATAATCTTACCTCAGGTGCTGTCCTGTTATTCAAGTGACTGCATAATCTGAAACGCCCAAATTTAGGAATGTAAATCCTTTGTTTTCTCTTCACCACACTTGACAATGGAGTGTCCTCATAAATTATAAATTAATATAATAAAATTATATATGTAATATAAAATATTATACATATTATATATATATTCTGCTTAAATTTTTGGTTGTTTTTCTTAAAATTGGTGTGAAACTCATGTACAACGAAAGAAGAAATTTTAAAAATGTGTAATTTAATCTCTGCAAGAGATTATAGAACTCATAGTCATTGTGTTTCAGGCATTCTCACCCTAATGCACATATATTTAAAAAAACCAAACCAACATAGCTTAATCTAACCATGCTAAACTGAAGGCCTCTGACTTAAAGATAACTTGCTGAATTCACTGCATCATGAAATCTATTTCCATACTTGTGTCTTCTACAGAGATGTTTCCAAAACTGCTTTAATTTCCTCTCTTCGCTTGTAAGACACTTTGGACAGATAGTTTCCAAGTACCAGTTTTAATCCATTAAATTTAATGACATTATTCCATTTCTATATCAGTGTCAGGCTTCAGCCTGATTTTTTTTTTTTTTTTTTCAGATGTATTGACTTGTTTCGTGGTCCCTGACATGTTTAACCACAGATCAACTCTACCAGCTGGTAGTAAGAATAAAGAAAATGCTTCCCTCCAGATTTTGCAAATTCAAGGTCTGACATTTCATAAGTATTCCTCTTATATTAAATGGAGCTACATTTAATATGAAAGCTTTGTAGACTGCAAGCTTAGAATGGTACAGAATTAAACAAGCACAAACAAAAATGATCTTACGCTAGTAATATCAGTGGACTATCAGCTCTAGTGTATTGGGTTTTGGTTGAAATTATTTCATTGCTTTTTGTCAATACCAAGAAAGAGTGAACAGTGTTCCTAGGAGACTGAAAATCTGAATATTTATGAATATGGGATCAATGATTAAGATAAAAGCATTTCTTTGCTGATCACAGGCTGCTCTCTTTGGGTGAAATAATAAAACAAAATAATGTTGCAACATAAAAAAGTCAGAGATTACTGAAGGTCAGCAAATGTGCTGCAGGCATTGAATTTGATAGTCACATCTGTCCACAGGGCAGAGCACTTCCAAACAGAATTAAAAAAGGAAGATACTATAGCCATGAGGCATATGTATAACAATACCACATACATTCATTAATATTAATTAATGTTTCCATAGTTCTTTAAGAGTGAAATAAATTTGATGTCATGCTGGAACAATAACAATATTCTTGGGAATCCAGGGACAAATACCTGACTCTTGCTTAGAAAAAAATATTCTAAAATTGTGAGTTAAATGTGTCCAATGTGATCTGGCTCACTCACCTCTGCACTCCTGAATAGAAGAAACTGTTCTGTTTTTTCCTATTTTCATAGGACAAGTAACCATGAGTAGGCTGTTGTACATATTTCATTCTAAAGTTTCACTCCCACACCATTTTAATAAATAATTAATACAACGAGTACCAAAGTGGGTACCATTGATCGCTTCTTGCTGGTGAGGAGAGTCTGGCACAAAGACTTCCCTAAAATAGTCTATTATTGGTATTTTAAAAAGTGGTGTTCTTGACTCCATTTTATTTTGTTTTTAGAATTATGTATGGACAACTCTGTGGGTTTGTGGTTATTTCTACTGATGTAGCAGTCTGACTTACTACTAAACTCATGGTTTCATCCAGCTTTTCTCCTTTTCTTTTGTTTAATCTGCTCCTGCTTATTCAGATCCATTTCCTCTGTCCTTCAGTACTCCCTCATTGTTATTATTGCATTAGTTACTACAAAATTGTTTAAGAGTTTAAAGCCATCTATGAAATTCCATTTTGTGTACATGCAAAAATCTGTCCTCAGATAATTTTCTCACATCTCCTGCCTCCTGCATGGGTGGATGCACATAAATGAGAAGCTGTGCTGCATTCTGTTGATCATCACAGTTTCTGCATGCTGTTTGGGAACTTTTCCTAGACAGTGAATTATTAATTATCTTGTGGAGAAGTACCGTACCTGCCAGTATGGTAACCGGGTATGTCTCAGACAATAATGCATGTATTTTCACAATATTCCTGTAAAATATGTGGCTGTATTACCCCATTTTACAAATAGGTAGTTGGAGCAGAGAAAGGCCAAGAGTTTCTAATGTGGGGTGCCGTATTTGACATACTGACAACATACTTATTTAGAATCTTTACTACAGTACAGGTTGTCATGTGTTTAAGGTACAGTAGTTGTGGACTCCAGTTGTTACATGAGCTCAGCAATTCTGCAAATTGTCCCCTGCCAGTTCCTGTAGTAATACACGAACTATGGGGCAGTGTATTCTCTTTTTTGCGATGTAATTTCTTGGTTTGGTCCTCCTGAAAGAAGAGTAGGCATATTAAAAGGAAAAAGAAAAATAGTAACATGAACAAACAGCATCACTTCAAAGCTTTCTGAAGAAATGTTTTCTCTCATTTCTATTCTCCCTGTTGCATTGATGGATTATTTCTTTTTATCAAAAAGCGAAGTATTCCATTATAAGGCATTAGAAGTATTTTATAAATACACTGTGAAAACAGTTGATATGCTACATACATCAGTCATAAATGAGTATCCAACCAGCCAGAAATATGGCAACACTAAATAAGAAAGGTGATAAATAGCTAAGTTCTTAATCGTAATTCTCTGTAGCTCTTCTTTAAATCTCCTTTCTGTACTGGTAGTATTAGAGCTGCAGCTGTCAAACCAGTCGTATTATTATTTTGTATTGTTTATTTTATTTTTTTTTCATTTATTCTTCATTTAATCCATAACTATTAGTTCACTTGTGCCAAACACATACTGTCCTGTATGCATACTGATATTAATTAGAAAATGCTTACTAACTTGTGGAGTCAGGTTTTCATTGCACATTTTGGCCTTTCCATTCATAGTTCTTATAACTCCCTTTATGTTCTCTGTGCTGTTGAACAGACACATGGCACCCATTCACTGGAGGCAGCAGTGGAGAAAAGAGGGTTCAGGGGCGAAGGGGAAATGGAAGTTCCTGCATTTAGATAGAGTGGACGGTTCCAGTAAGAATATTTGCCTTTTGTTGTTTATCTTTTTCTCCCTGTTCAGTCTTCCTGAAGCAGTGACTCATGAGGGTAAACATGCTGCTTCATGAGAAAAGTGGCATTAGTATTTTGCTCTTCTCATGATCAAAACAGCGAAAGCAACTGTGCATAATATCCTAGTTAAGAGAATCAATGCTCTTCAGATGATAAGCATGGCAATTTGGAACTTTAAACACAAATATTTGAGAAGGTGACATAAAAGATACACAAGAAATATGAGAACTTTCTTTTCCAGGCAAAGATAGAGCTTCTTTGTCAGGAGGAGTCATGTTTTTAAGAAGGTTTTGAAACTTGTACTTATGAAACCTTTACTTAGTGTTCAAAGGGAGTTGCTATCTCTTTTTCACTTTCTAGTTTTGTCCTAGTTTGTCAATGAGTTTGAATTCAGTATGAGACATTTCAGAGACTGCACAAAACCCAGTAGCAATATCCAGTCACCACCTTCCAAATGTACAGTCAGTATACATGTGTCTGTCCAGACGTATACATATGGCTTCTGGGATAATCCCTAGGCATGTTCTTTCCTTAGAAGCATCAAATTTCTCAGGGAGATAATCTCTGCTCTCCACTGGCTGGTGCAAGATTCAGGTGAACAGACAGCACAAGGGAGTGTATCCTGGGGTTTAGGCTCCACAACAAAATGTTTAATTGGAAGAAGAAGAAAGAATATGTTACTTCCTTGCAGCAATAATTACATCAACTGCTATGTCCCACAGCTCTTTATAGAACCTGTTAAGTGCTGAAAACCTGACTACTTCACCTTTTGGAGGACTTAAAAGATACAGCAGAATAATTTTCTGCCTCATCTTAGCAAGAAGACAAATCAATGGATAGAACAGCCTGGGACAGACTTGCCCAGTTAAAGCTTAGGCATCTGGTAGTCTGCATTTGATATGAGAGGATCACTTATTCGAAGTGTGTGCCACTGAAAATCATATAATATTCTTCACATGTTCATTTTACAGTTTCACTGCAGTAATTTAGGGAGAGAGAAGGTCATTTGAAAGTTTGCCTTTCTGTGATCTTCATCAATACATGAAAGAGTCTTGTAAGTCTTATATGAAAAATGAGTAGCTCAAGCATTAATATATTTGTAAAGAGTTTTGTTTTAGTGTGTCCAGTTGATATGTACAAAACTACTGTAAAATCTAATTTCAGCTTTTTTTCACTGGCTCTCCTAGGATTTCTTCTTTTTTTTAACCATATGTCAAAAGATCAATACATTTAAATAAAATATTCTGCACATGCTGCCTCTTACTATTACAGTGAGCGATACATTAAAGTTACTATGAGTTGTTGATCCATCCTATAGAACAACAAATACTACCTTAAACAATATGATTTTTCCCCCCCTTATTTATGGCCCAAGTAATTTGTTGATTTTAAACTATGGAACTAAGTCAGCAATACAGTTATTTAGATATATACTCACTTCCTTATAAGTTCAATAAGGTCATAATGGTATTTAAAGCTTTGAAGTTGTTTTGCTTTTAGTGTAAGTCACAATGATTTTAGCAAAAGAGTAATTAAATTAAGCATATCATAGATCAGCTCCTAAATATCCAAGGCAGATGGAGAATAAGGAAAAAAGGAAACAACTGAAATGACTGGAAAGAATTTTGATTCTGGGACGTGGCAAAACAGATTAGCTCTCCATTATTTTTGTAGGGTTTTTCAGTATTAATTCTAAATTTGTTAGAGCCAGGGGTGGAGTATGAAAGTAAGAACAGAAAAGAGGAAAGGAAGGAAAGGTAGCATTGTTTATGAACTTGAGTAGAAAAAAAGTGTGACAGAAGGAAAGAAAATTTAGCTGGACTTACAGAGGACAAGAACATGGTGATTCTGGGGAAGGGGGATTTGCCTGCTGACTGGGAACAGTAAGTCTTATACAGGACTTCTGTATGGATAACTAATGTTTCATTCCATTTAGTACAATTTTGTTGATATGAAGGCAATACTGACATTTTGATTGCTTTCATTTGAGAGGTCCATTTATTCTTTTGCATCCATATTCATCTGAAAATTCTTTGCTGTCTGTAATCACCCTGTCATAAGAAAGGTGCAAACTCCAAATCCAGCAGCTCAGTACTTTTCTTTAGCAGAAAAGGATATAAACTAAGCTGATACAGAACAGTTACAGTGTTCAGACTGGACCATATAGACCAGCTGAGAGCCTAAGAAGAGAAGGTTAACAGGTGTGAGTTGGTAACTTGATCATAAAACATTTCAGAAGCATATATGTAAAAACTATTCCAGAACTAAATATAAACAAAAGTATGAAAGAAAATACCTTGTGCATGCATACATTTTTCCTGGATTCATTTGTTTAAAGATCTTCTGAAGAGAAGTATCAATTCTGCATTTAACCATGACTCTTTATATCAAGTTTTCTGCTTGATATAAAGGAAAACGAAACAAAACAAAACAAAACATCCCAGTAATTTGTCTGGAAATAAGAATGTTAGTCATGGAGTTAAAAGAAAAGGTATGAGTCATGGCACATTTCTTTAGGTTATTTTTATGACTGTTTTAGGACACCTAATTCTTCAGATTAGTGGGAAAGGGATTAAAAAAATCTGTAGATTTGATTTGTAGTAGGTCATTCATAGGATGCACTCACTGATGTACATACTTTCACCCAAGAAGAAAAGTAGAGTTCCTTGGACAAGTTTCCTGTCAGTGTGAACAAGTACACTTATCTATGACATTACTTGTCTGAAAACACTGATGGTTTTCTATGTAAGAGATACTTATATAGCTGAAGGTGGTATTTGGAGACTTAGAATATTTGCCTGAAGGTAGATCTCATATTAAGATAAACATACACATAGAGCAAACTGCATGGTTTTATTCTCTTAGTCAATAAATGTGTATTTCTGTGAAGTCAATGGCCCTGAAACATTGAGCCTATGCCCTAGACGTCACAGGCAGACTGGAGCTCTGAGGCTGCAGGCTGGGTGCCAGCACTGTACAATTATGGAAAAAAGGTGGTGTTAGTCTAGACCAGTCTGTTGACTCTGCCTGTGAGCAACACGATAGAAAAGTGCTGCAGAATACTTAGGGACGATCTGTTACTTCAAAGTTATTTCTCCTGACTACAGTAGTTAAGCCTAGCTCATGACCTGAAGCATGAGGATTTTCTCCGTTTTCACCACCTTCCAAATGCAGTTGTTTGTAGTTACATATTTTAGCACTAGGAGGGACTATTGGGATCATGTAATCTGGAATTTTTCCTAAACCAAAAGACCTGCAGCTGTCAGGCCATAGTTACTTTGAGTCATAACAAAATGTTTAGAAAAAAACATCCAAATGGAGAATCTGCCCTAGCTTTTCCTACAATACTGCATTATATTTTGTTTTCTAATGTCAGTATTCAGTCACTGACTGGTTGTGTTCCTTACTTGGCAAATGGAAGAGCCTTCTATTATCAGGACTATCTTCTTTATCAGACATTTTAAAATTGTGAACAAGTCATCTCTTATACTCCCCTAAAAAACCTGAGAAGTCCAACCTTCTAGATTCCTTCACCATGACGCAGACTTTCTGTAAATACCACTAAATCGATCCATCAACTTGTAGAATGAACAGTGTATGTAAAAATAACAATAAAAAAGCAGCCAGCTAATGTGTACACATTTTGCACGTGTACTGCTTGCTAAGCAACACTGTAAGGGGAGAGTATATATGACTGTCAACAAATATTTTTTTTTAATTGATTCCTTTTAAATAGGTATCTGTACTTTAACATGTATAAGTAGAAAAAAATATTCCACCAGTCAGATCATAAGTGGTGGAAGTTGGTATGTTTTCCCTTACCTCCTTGGTACTAGGGTCATTTGCACCATTCAAGGATCTTGCCCGTCTGGTTTCCATGTTTGCACAGAATTTGTGAAACCTTAAGACTATGTGGTGTTTAACGATTAACAGATCAGACACTTACAAATCACATGCGCATCACTGAATCACTAGACTCTGTCCTCACACAACATAAACTGTGTAAACTTAATTTATCATGCAGTGAAAGTACAAGCCTGTGAGTGCTGCTGACAGAATGGTAATATCTTTGAATGCAGCCACTCTCTAATCAAACAGTGGAGAAACCCTGGGGAAAAAAATTTAGATTGAACATTTTCCATTTCAAACTGTTTTTATACACTTGTCTCACAGAATACTGCATGAGGATGGGAGCCCTTGGAATTTATTCTTATTGCAAACACTATTACAGATGTTTTTAAAAACCCACAAATGTGATGGCTGTACATAATATGAAAATGACCCATTCTTCATTTTATGCCTAAATTTCTAATTGACATTTTTCAGTCACAATAAATTAAAATTGCTGAATCCATTCCTGATTCATGGACTTCATCATTTATCTTTTACCATTTAGATTTATTGGTGGGAAAAGAAATAATCTGTTTTTCTGTAGATATTAACCTAATTTAGCCAACTAGCCAGAAATTAATTTGTTAGGGTAATAAAACCTTGACAACAAACCAAGTACAGAATATTCCCATCTCACTTGCTTTTATGGCATAGACCTGTAACTTTTAGTACTTTTAAAATACTGTTTGAGAAAAAATAAACCATAATAAATACATTACATACCTTTTAAACAAGTAATTCTTTCAGGATGGATGCTAAAGCCCATTCATATTGTGCATCCTGGCATTAAAACTTTTGATTTAGTGATTTTGTTGGGAAGGCATTTAGCTGACTTTAATGTTTCTGTAGGTGATTACCTCCCTGCAATTTCTGATAGAGATTTCTTAGAGACATATACTGGTGACTTGGCACTGTGATGACAAAGGCAGGGGTTTTATAAAAGCTTTCAGGCAGAACTGCTAATACAGAGAATTAGAAAGTGTGCCATTCATTGTTGGTGTACTTCCACTTAGCAAAAACTCCCAAAAGCATGGCATTAAACATTGGGCTTTTTTAAAATTCTTCTTTCCTTTCTTCTTTTCTGGTTAGTGTTCTCTAGCTTTCTTGCACATTGTATGAATATTCACCTTTTGCATAGCTATGCTTAAATACGGTCCTAATCTTTTTTGGTTATTCAACTTCAAAACAAATCTTCCAGACCTCCTTTGAGGGAAAAATCATATCTTGCAGCAGATATAAGCTGAATCCAGGCCTGCAAGAATTTTGAAAACTTTTTTACAATGAAGAACTAATAGCAATCTGAATGACACTCATTCATGAAACAATGAGTGGATTGTCACTACTTCTCTTTGGGGAAGTTAGAACCAGAGAGTACCTTTACTTTTCATATTTGATAGAGGAGAAATAATGTATCTATTGTCAACTTTATGGAAGAGTTGGAAACAAAAAATCTTGGCTCTCAAAAAACACCACTCTTCCATTTTCCTTACTTAATAGCAGGTTATAGTCAAGCTTTGAACAGCCTCCTTTTCAATGGAGCAGAAGTGAATTATATTTGGGAAGCCCACAATGTCTTCCTGTAGTTAGGCTATGGGTATGGAATGTAACAGAAATGTAAATTTCATAGTGGAAGACTCTGAAGCTCAGCTGTCACTGAAGTTCTCACATAGAGAAGGGAGATCATTGGTGAGACAGTAAAAGCATATGGGTATTTCATGTTTCACTACAGTGAGCACTGAAACATTAAAGAGCCTAGAAACAATATTGGTGTGATGCAGCAGGAATGGTAAGGGATGCTTTTGTATTAGCATGCTGTTATCCCACTTCTTGATCTTCGTTTTGACTATAAAGCATGTATTTGCCAGTAACGACATGGCTTAATCTTTAATGCGTCACTTAACAAAGAAGTTCCACCAAAAATAAACCTGCAAGGCCACATAATATTCTGAGGAGCTGTGGCAGGTTTTATCCTCAGTTTTTGTACAGTTTAGGAATTGAAAATCTAGGACTGATTTACAATGTAATGTATGTTCACTTAAAAGGTACAGCTGAGATTTAGAATTATTTCTTTTCGTTCCTATCTACTTCAGTGCAGTACTTGTTTCTATCTTTTTTTATCTGTGTCAAGTTTTTTTATCCTAGCCTGGAGGCTTCTCAGCATGGTTCATATAATAGTGATGGCTGGGGATTTTTTTGTTTTGTTTTTGCCTCTGGATGATTTAATTAATTGTAAAAGCTGTAAAGACCTTCTGGAAGCTAGTTACTCAGGCTGCTAGAAAGTATATTGTTCATATTTCTTTCTTATTATTATTATAATCATTAATTATAATTAATTATTAATAATGATAATTCTAATGACAATAACAACAACAACAATCATATTAACAATGATAATAATGATGATAATAATGTATTAATGCATACCACAACCTTGTGAACTGGTATAAGTGTCTATAAGCTGGCAATATTTCATGATAGTTTTGGGAACAGCCAGAATTTCTAAAAACAAGGTGTTGCAATATGAAAGATAGTTTTAAAATGACAGATGTTTTTAAGACTCGGAACACATAGAATTATTCACATCTGGCCCTTCCTAACATTTCCAAGATGATTCAAAGCAAATAGAAAGGCAGGAGGATCTCATTTTATATTGCGCTGTTGTTCAATTTTCTGTAAAATATCCTTAGAAAATACAATTGGGAGTCATGTCAGGCAACTTTAAAATACAGTGTCTGTTTAACAGTAACATCTAATAATGTAGCAGCACAGATTATGTAAAAAAGTAATGAAAGATATGCAGAAATGCTGAAATTAAGAGGAAGCTTGTAGATGATAGGAATAATCCAAAATTTCTGTGACACAAGAGATAAAACATTACTTGTTTTTTATATATTTTCTTTAAGGGTCTCTATCAGAACTAAATCTAGATGCAAATATTTGTCAGAAAGCTTTCAATAGAGGTAACAATCATACAAAAATGTCTTTTTTTTTTTTTCAAAAATATTACTGTCATCTGTTAAAAAATATTTTAGGTTTGATTTGGCTTCATTTAAACAGAAAAGTAATTAATTAGTAGAGCATAGTTGGAACGGTTCAGGTTTTTTGTCAATTACTTTTTATTACAAATGTTTTTCTTTAGAATATCTGACAAGTAAAAAAATTTTTTACAGATTTGTGAGATCCAACTCCCTGATTCAACCACAATGAAACAAATTAAATGAAGTCACCAGTCTAGGTCTCAATAAACTGTGATATGGGTTGAATCTTATCTTACCCCAGCTCCTGACTACAATGTTAATCAACACATAGAAAACCATTGTATTCACAATATCTTTTATAATTATTTACAGGGCACTTCCAGTATGTTAAAATGTCTTTAAAAGAGCAAGAAAAGCACTGTTCTGCTCTGAGAAATCTGCAAATACATTTGACAATGACTGAATGAGGAAAGTGTGGATGAAATGGAATTCAAGACAATGATTGAGATGGTGTTTTATTAGCTATTTTAACCTTGCTGTTCTCACAAGTATTGCCTTTCCTGCTTTTTTACCATTGCTAAATTCAACAGGAAGGAAGAGTCAACAGTGTTCAATGGGTTCCATAGAAGAAGTAAATGTGGAAAGAAAAATATAAGTAAGAAGAGCTGAGGTAAAGTCATAAATGTATAGTTATTATGCAGGAAGATACAAAAAAGGATGGAATTGGAGACAATAAAAATGGAATTAACTGAGTTAATTGCCTGAAGCAGAAGTATGAGAAAAACACATGAGAGCATATATGAGGTGAGAAAGAGATTGTGTAAAACATGGATTGCAAAAACCATACAAGAGCTTAAATTTCTCACAATGTTTAAGTCACAGCAGTGAAAATACTTAACTAGCATACCTGAAGCCTTTCAAGGGAGCGGAAAGAAAGAGGAAGACCACATTTCAAATAACTAACAAAACCAGAAGTTGTTTGGCGATAGACATTTTGTTATTTGGATAAACTTCTGTAAATTTAGGAATAAGAAAAATCAGCTTCATGAATCAAATTAAGTACTTTGTATCTGTTCAAAATGTGCAAGATGGATGTGCTTCAAACTCTGACACAGGTTATATATGAATATATACCATATATGGCAGGGGGTTGGAACTAGATGATCTTTAAGGTTCCTTTCAATCCAACCCATTCTACGATGATTCTATGACTCTATGACAACATATATTATGTAATATATACATTCAAATATAACCTGACTTTGCAGCAGCATTTTCTTTGAACATTCTGCCCCAAACATTCTTGATTACCACATTTAAATTGTGCATATATCTGTTCAATATGTTTACCTATGATAAGATTTATTTATGATAGAATTCTAGCATCTAAAGTCCCTAATGAGTGAAAGTGCCAGACTCTAAGAAAGCACAGTCTCTGAGGGAAAAGCTTGTGTTACAAAGTTTCAATTTCTTGAAATCTTTCTCAGGTTTTTGGTAATTTATCTGACATTTCAGTGTGTACTTCTAGTCCAGTGTGTGCTTAAATGCCTTCTTGAATGAGGATCTACAAATATATATAATCCACTACCCATGACTATGTAAAAGCTGTTTTTTGGTTTATTTTTTGTTTTATTTTTCTGCGTTTCCCAAATATAACCTCTTTCATACATTTTGTTGTGGCAGTTTCCTTGGCTGTAGCCACACTTCCTGCTTTTCACAAGAGAAGTCAGAAAATTACTAGCCTCTTATAATGTCTATTGTGCCATCCTATTGTACTTACAATAATATAATTTAAATTTAACATCACATCCATAATTCCCCAGCCTAACAGATGGTTCCCAAAGCTAACAGATGTCATCTTATTTATTCACTATTTGATATAATATTTGTGACATAACCATTAGCTTCAGTAGAAATAATTTTGATATCAAAACCAGACAATAAAGATTTAAATATAGGAAAAAAAACCACCCCACCCACAAATTCATTCAATCATCATGTAAGACCTGTGTTCATCTCTGCTTGTGTTAAAGATTAAGAACTGATTCAGGAACTTCTTGTAGTTTAGACACTTCATGCAAGCATATCATGAAAGTTAAACCCTGTTAAATACAAAGCTTCGGCTGTACTGGAAGGAGGGCTAAAAGTGACAGAAAGAAACAAGTATAAAATAGAAAGGAGAAATTAGTTGTCAAGGGTATTTTTCTGATGTTTCATTGTGTGCTCCACTTCTCTTTGGGATCCATTTTCAGGGGCAATTTTAGCAAGTCAGTTTAAGTTAGAATTATTTGCAATGCTCGGTAACCGTATACTACTTTTAAACTGCAATCGGTTGGAAGTTATTTTCTTGGACATTATGGACAGGAACAGAAATAATATACTTTTGAAGGAAAAAAAGTGTTTCATGTCCAAATTTTCATCTTTCCTCTCGCAAAAGACTTCTGTCCTTGTCGAAACTCTCCTGTATATCTTTGGGATTGAACAGGTAATGATAAATGCTTATGCAATAAGCTGGCATTGACATTTTTATTTTTATCAGTGGAAGAGAATATTACTCAGTAAACACGGGGAAGTTACACAGCTGCTGTTTTGGATAAATTTGTTTTCTGAAAAAAGGTATTATGATTTCTTATCCTCCCCCCCGCCATACCCCCCAAGTATTTCTTCTAAGGGATGAATGAGATGATCTGAGGAAGTATATAGTAGCTGTATTTATGCTTACACATGCTAGGCTATACTATTAATGAAAGGGATGGATGGAATTTTATTCTCTTGTCCTGAAAAGTCTTCAGTGCTTTCTGTTTTCCTGTTGCATTTTATTTGGTCTGGGGTCTGAGTTTGCAACTGAAAGAAACCTGTCATTTTGGAGAAACACTGGGTTATCCTAACAATGTGCCCAGGGACAAGGCAGTCATTTGGAGCAGATTTATTAATAAACTGGTGGGGTAAACATCCTTAAACAAGAATTTGTGTTTAAAGACTGCAGACAGCACCATAGGTACTGATATAGAGTAATGGAATAATCTAGAAAGGAAACTAATACAACAATTTAATACTAAATATAAATACTAAAACTCAAATAACAATTTAATGTGGATGGCATTTTTTTACTTGAAAAGATTCAGATCTCTTAATGAGTTAACACCTTCTTAGCTCTTTTCTTCCTCCTACTCCATTCATCTAATGATTTTTAGTATTCTCCTTCCTTTCTCCTTTATGTGTTTCATGTGTTTCATATATTGCATTCGTCTTTTATACAATACGCTAATCTTGTCCTTCATTAGTCCCTGCTTTAAACTCCAAGTAAGATATAGCTATAGCATTCTACCCTACCTAATACAGGGGCACTATTTTTGATTCAGACAACCTTGTTCACATACTAACTCCATTCATTCTTCCACCAAAGAATGACAATAATAATCATCATAATAATATCATTTTATATTGCTCCCTCTTTATCAGATAAGCTTTATTGCTTGGTGTTGTATGCTGAGTGCTGACAGACAACAGGAACTGGGCTTACAAAATGTATGAAATCACTTAACCACATATCTGGACAGTTACTTATTCAGAGCACTTTCTTTGCTATAAAACACTCTTTTTATGGAACATCAAGTATTTTAATATTATTCTATATAATACATAGTTTCCTGATATAATGCGATGCGATCTATGTACTTACTTTCTTACAGAAAAGAGTGAATGCATGGAGAAGTAATCTATTGATGCAGTAAAGATATGTGATAGCTCAGTGAATATTACAGAGCTAAGGTTGGAAAATAGTGCAAGATTGCAGAATACAGCAGAAAGATCAAGTGGAGTTTAAATACTGAAATCACTGAGACCTTTTGTCATATTGCCACCAGCTTCAGTAATGACTGGACCAGGGCCTGTGCCTAGTTTCAGTCACTCTCCTAATGAAATTGTACAGGTTTTTTTAATGTCCCCTTAGAAAGTTCACTGATAAGTGTACAGATAGTCTTGTTGGTATTGCCAGTCTTTTTATTCTTTCTTTGTGATCTATTTCCTCTTAGCGAGAGATTTTAGAAATATGTAGCAATTAGGCTCTTTTTAGTTCTCCTTGACTTTAGTTGCCTCACTTGCTCATAAACCTAAATTACCTAAAAAAAACCCTAAAAAAAAAAAGTTTTACCAAGCTTTCTTCAGATATAAAATAAAATATATTTTATTATTTTTTTTTTATTTCATTATTATTTCCCTTTATCTGAAAATCTTCAAATCAGGACTGCAGGGTAGATTTTTTTTTTCTTCTGACTTTCCCAAATATTAAAATTGTTGCAGTGCTTCAGCTTTATATATCTTACTTTCTAGTGAATTAAGGCCTTCAGTTTTCTGTATCACATCTGCAAAGAATTGAGCAGCTCACAAAAGCCATTAGGAAACGCTAAGTAATTCTAATAAGCTAGGCAATAGGAAACTTTGAATAGAAGGTTATGACTGAAGTCCCCAGTTCATAATCCTTAGCCTTTACCTATATGTAGGTACATTGCCACCTTCTCACTAACTAAAAGCTGGCATAGATCTTAGTTGTCATACTACTAAGGTCAGTGTACCCTGACAAGGGGAAAACCCTTTGTGGTGGAAACTTTTTTCTTTATCTGGGGAAGCCTTTCCACATCTTTTTTACCCATCCTACTTTGCAAGTAGAGGCTCGGATCTCAATCTAAAAGGACATCCTGGAACAACCACTCAAATCTTCCTATTTAAGCAGTTGTATTTTTCACAGCGTAATTAATTATTTGGCTCCTGGCATATCCGTAGCACTTTATCAAGTAAATGGGAACATCTAATTCATGAATGCTGTTATGTCTCAGGTATGCTTAGAGTCAGGTAGGTTTTGGTTATGTCCAGAGGTAAATATTTGAGGCAGATAAGGACCTTTATTAACAAGGTAATTCATAGTAGGGGTTTTGATTATATAATTTATTTTTAAATTCTGTACATCTACATCTTCAGGTTTTTTATACCCTTTAGATAATCATCATGAAAGAGGGCTTTGTTTGGTTATGTTTTGAAAGTGTCACATTGCTTCTAGTTTCCAACCACATCATTTAGCCCATCTTGGGGCAAAATTTCATAGCATTAAAAAATATGTCATAGCATATAACATTTTTTTGGATGTTACAAGGACCATGTAGGGAGGTATTATCTGTTTAGGACAGAAGTGCAGTCAAAGGGAATTTTCTTGTGTTCTGAAAGAATAGTGAGTCAGATGGGAGAAAAGGTGGAAAAGTAAAACATTAAAACATCCTAAAGATGAGGAATGGAAGCAGAAGATAACTGAAAAAAAATGTTCAGGAGTCAACAGCAGGAGGATTATCAGGAATCCATGAAATACTAGAGAAAGACAAAAATTAAGAGTAGGCAAACAGAAAATCTGGTATGAGTCATATATATTACAATACCAGTAAGATGAAATGATAGGAAGAATGATATGATAGAAAAATGGATAAGTGGAGAAGCATAGTAAATGAGATACAGAACAGGAACAGCAATGGGAAGCAGGTGGTAAAGAAATGTGCCAACTTGATAGCCAGCAGAGTCTGGTGGTGCAAATGGAAACTGTGACCACCGAGAAGTGCTATCATACCAGTCAGGACAGGAAAAGAATAGATGCTTGTGAAACAGAATTTATAATATTATTGATCTAAACAGACACTTTACTGGGGACTGTCTTGTCTTTATACTTAACCATAAAATATAATAAATACAAAATGCAAATAGCTAGTGTGAAGAACCACAAGACTAAAGCTCCCATGAATAACTGATGTACTTTCCAGCTAGGCTCAAACACTTGCAAAATTTAACGAATATGAGGTATGCATCCTCACACAGTGTATTTGCATGTTGGCATGATGTCAGTGTAGCACCAGCCCCCTGGATGGTACCTCTAGGAACTGCAGTTAGTGAAAGCTGCATCCAAATGCAGTTTTGGAGATGGAGAGTGAGGACAGAGCCAGGAATGTCTTGGCCCAGTAATCTAGGATAGTTTCTTTTATAGGCCTTTGAGTGAAAGATAAAACTCTGTGAAGACACTGTAGATGTAGTTACAGCCACTGAGGGATAAGAATTTCAGATTATTTTCCACAGAAATCCTGGTACCACTGAACCACCTGTGTGGACAAGAAATATATGCTAAAGGCAGAGGAAGACTAAACAAAATTTTCAGGCATAGTAACTTGGTCAGAGGAAGAATTCTAATGGTTATCTCAATGAAACACCAAGGGGCAGAAAGTACCTTCATTTTAGGACTCTGAGTGGCACTAACCTCACCTAACCTTGGATCTTTATAATTGATATGGCTTCATTTGGGCTAGCCACTCCAATTCCCTTGTCTGTGGCAAGAGTAAGCTTTTAAGGCATGATTTATCTCATCCTAAAGTACATTCCTAAAATAGATCCCCAAACGTGCCTGTTTCTTATGTAATTTGCTTTAATAATAATAATAATAATAATAATAATAATAATAATAATAATAATAATAATAATAATAATACCACCACCACTTAATTTTCTTCTCAACAAGGTTCATTCTGAAAATATGGGATAATACCTCTTCGGTATTCCTCGATGATAAATAAACATTTATAAGTTATACTAGGTCCTTTAAATTAAAAGTAAAAAAAATTACAGAAGAATTGTGTATCAGTATGCAGAGCTTGTGGATTACAAGAACGTCAAGAAAAAAGCTGTTAATTTTTTAAGAGAATGACCATGATAACTAAATCTGCCAATGTAATTAATCTAAAGGTTGTTTTATATAGATTATGTTTTCTCGTCACATAGATCTAAGAAGCAATACAAACCATTTTTAAACATACATTCTGGTCTACCATATCAATGCAACTAATTTACAGTAAATGTGCTTCCAAAAGATTAGGTACCTTTCCTTTTAGTTTGTGCAGTTCCTGTTTTGTGGATAGAGGTTTTTATTTCCCTGCTGATGTTTATTTACCTGTTCCACAACTGTATTACAGTTTCATTGCTGTAATCCATTGATGTTAATGGAGTTATTCCTTTAATGGCATTATTCCTGGAGTTATTCCTACACACATATAGTCTGTAAAGCCCGTATGACTTCTCTTCATCTATAATCTAAAGAAAACTCTGCAGTCATTATGCATGTTCAGAAAAAAAAGGGATTTCTGGGGAAATTGTACTGTATATACATAGCAAATTTGAAGGCATGAATGGGTAATCAACTTTAAATCAAAATGACATAGGTGTAGGAGGCATGAGTGTGCATTCATGGATACAGTGTCCTGGCGTTGCACTCTTTCAGCATGCCAAAGTAGCCACAAACCTGCCAGGTGAAGCTGGGTTTATAACTGCTTTGCACCACTGCACAGCAGTTGGAGCACTCTGGCACATCTGCCCTGTATCTGATGCAAATTGATGCAGGAAGCGAAACTTCATAGAAATGTCTCAGATTTACATTGGAAGACCAGACCCACAGTTGACATAAACACTTTACTAGTGTACATCATGAGTTCACTGGAGCTGGACTGACTTATACATGACTCATATCCATTTCAGATCTAGCTTCAGATCCTGGGTTGTGAAATTGTGAATAGAGACAATGTACTGGTGACAGTCAATAGGAGTGTCTAGTAGGAAGATAAATCAAAAATAGTTGTCCACTTCTCGTCATCGTTTTGCTAAATAATGACTCTCCTCATGAGCTGCCTAGGCAAGGTGAGCTATGCCATGAAAAGCAAACATAACACATGGCATCACTAAAGGTTCCATTAAAAAGAGTTGTCCTTTATCTCCTCTTTATGATTTTTGTCAGCAATTGCCAAAAAGCATCATTATAGCCACATTTCATAGGCATTCAGCAAAGTAATGCCATTCAAACTGCTAGGCTATTTTTTGCTTGGCATAGTTTTCTGAAACACTATTTTGCAAATGTTAGTTGCTTTCATGTATTTTGTTACTCAACTTACACTATAGTACTTACAGTGTTTACATAATGCCTGACCTTTTTTTACTGTTCACATTTAACATCTTTGTGATGCACATTTTCATTGTTTTTTTCTTTTCATATCCCCTCCTGATAAACAATATTTTATTGATTCAGCTGCAGATTTTAGTGTCTCAAACTGTACAAATATAGCCTATGTGTTGCAGAACGTAGTCTGATGTTCCAATTAGCTATTTCATGGATCCAGCTGCACACTTTAGTGATCCAGTTGCATTCTTGGTTTTCAATAAAATAGGTAATCACACTACATTCTATGCTAATTAAAATAATTCCAGTATTTTGATAATCAGTGTGAGGAAACAAAGTAAAACCCCACAAACCTGAAACCTAGGATTTTTTTTTTTTTCCCTTCATAATGTGGAATACTACATCCAGAGGTTTTAGGTAAGTTGGGAACATTTGCTTAGTTATAATGAAAATACGACAACAGAGCATCCCTTTATCATAAATATGCCGGGAGGCATATGGATTTAGGCAGGCTGTCTAGTGTATTGCACTTTGCCAAGCATTTTGTAGGTAATTCAGGCTATTAGAAGACTTTCTGATCTTTCTTAAGCACAGAATTTACCAGACTTGTAGATTTATTTAACATATCCAGCATATATTAGTAGTGTCTCTTAAATATTCCACTGATGGAGAAAGTTCCCACTTCTGTTTAGGAATTGTATTATATTGGAATGCTGTGCACTACAACAGTGATGTAAGGGTTTCTTTTTTAAGAATTAACACACCTTAAAATGGAATATATGTTTACAGTTTATTGTACGTTTTTACAATTCACATACAGACAGTATCAGTGTAAATGTTATATCAGAGATATATATATCTAAATATAGAAAAGGGAACCATAGACATGAACATTTCCCTGCTTTGGTCACACTTAAGAATGGATTGAGTATATCCATTTCAGCTCCAGAGAACTGCTTCTTAATAAAATGAAACAAATCTCTACAGTCCTTTTCTGCTTCTGAAATATGTATGCAGTAGTCCCTTGCTTCACTCTGTCTAATAGACTAGTAAAAATGTTTCTTAAACTTACAATAAATTTGCTGTAGCCCAAGAGAACCTGTGGAAGGGTAGGTGTGCTTTAGCTCAGCTCAGTACTTAACACAATACAATTTGTGGATCTCCACCAGCAACCCAACTTTCCTCACGTGGATGTCCCTCTACAGACTCCTGTTTTCAAAGAACAGTTCATTTAAGATACTTCAGGCAAGAGTTATGAAGTGGATTAGTTAGAATGATTTTATGAATTGGAATGCATTAGGTGCAGTCTGCTATCACATGATTTTTTTTTCCCATCTCACTAAATATATGAAACTCATCAACTTTTGTTTTCTTTCTAATTTCTTCCAAAATTACTTCCTCATTATTCTTATTGCTAAAGTTTTAACTGAATATTTCTGCTACTGTACCTTATGAAATGAAGGCAATTATCACTATAATTTGTAATACCACATAGTTTTCTTACTTTGAAGGACCATTTTGTACCTTTTTGCTATCTTGCTGTCACTACTGGCATTTCTATTTCTTTCACAGCAACAACTCTTACTATTTCACCTGGGATTATGTCTCTTTTGATAAGAAATATCTGGGTCTCTCCATCTTAAGCGTACATATAATTTGCTGTGATTTCTGTTGTGCATTTTGCTGGACAACCTGAGGTTCAGATTCAGTTTTTACCAACATAGGACATTATGGCTCCAGAAGCTTTGCTGAGTCACACAAATGCTGAGCCACGGGTACTATACAACTTTGGAGATGAAAGCCAAACTTGTGCCTGATTAGCTTTAATTTTCTTCTCTTTACGCATAGTGAAGTTACTATTTTTTCCTGTTTTCTGTTCCTGAAAATTATTTTCTAAATGCTTATAGGTTAGGCAGGCTTTGTATTTATTTGTTCAGTTTTTATGAGTTCTATAAACTTTTCTCTTTTATTATTTGTCACCGTGCAGAACTACCTAAGAGGTGAAAAAATCAGTAATGCAGTGTTGACCACCGGTACCTCCCTTTTATCACATCAAAGTATAAAATTAATAGATATTTTCTTAAATCTCATTTCCTTGTACTTCTGCAAGTTCCATAATTTTTGGAAGTACAACACTGGAGTGATACTGAACTTGCTAAATAAATCTTTCCATATGCAGAATGTAATATAAAAATTTCATGTGGAAATGAGGTGCTGAAAACAGATAGGCTTTGTCTCTCCTGCCTGGAAAGTTAAAAGGATACTCCAGAGTCTTTTGCTGCCTTATGCCAATTGTACAGACTTTCAGTAGGCATAAAAAACTACTTAGATCCGAAACTTCTAACGGTGGATACAATTTAGCAAGATGGCGATTGCAGCTGGCAGAGGTTCCTAGGATCTTGTTCACTGCCTTGCCTCCATAGCACCTCAAGCACATTTTCCATTTTCATCAGTTCTGGCTGCCTCTGGGTCTCCATTTCAGCAACTTCCAGATATGTTTTTGTGCCATCTCCTGATTCTGTTTCTTCACCTTTAATTCCATTTGCTTCTGTTACATTGCAATTTGTTCTAATAACCCTTGGGTACCCATATTGCTACTGACTGGGCCAGCCTTGGGCTGCCCATCTGGGACTGAATTTGTATCAGCAACCTCTTTTCCCCCCTTGTCATGCTGCTTCAGCTAACATGAATTCTTTGAGGCTTTCTCCAATACAGTGTGCGTTCCTCTTTCAAAGCTCTTCATGTTCACTTTTACTAAATTCTCAAACAGCACACTACAGGCTAGCTTGCCTTATTCAGATGGACTTGCAGTATGTTTCTAGGTTTGTAGTGTTCTGCATATAACCTTATACTCAGATGGAATACAGATGTGCAAAACCAAAGTGGATTCTCCAGCTGAAAAAATAGAAGCCTTTACCGCGGCTTTCTTCTGAAAATGTCCACCTCAATCTCTAAAAGAGGCATAAGCTATTTTATGCTAGCAATTTCTCTCCTTGAACAGAAACGCAAATTCTCACCAGTGTCAGTGACAGGCCATGATTCAAATTGACTGATGAAAGGGATAAATCTCATCAACAATGTCATTCTGCCCACCATAACTGACAAAAAGGTTCATTCTTATACTTAGTGGTAGATAGTCTGTGGCTTTCCAGCTGCAGGCAGCTCCCTAGCATTTATGACTCCTACACCAGGACTAATTATACTACTTGCAGCAGGATAGTACTGGCCAGGAGGCTGGCAGATGACATTCTGAAGATGACACAACAAGGTTGTCTTGGACGCAGCTCCATGACCCAGGCTTCAGGCAATCAATGAAATCCCTGAAGGTCTGTTGCAACTGCAGCTGGAGCTGCTCTGAGATATGTAGAACATGACTTGTCATCCTCAGATATACCAAGAATTTTATTCATGTTGCTCTTCTTAAATACCAGACAGTTCCCACATGCTCAGTTTTCTCTCTGAATTAATTTGGCCTTCAGCATCAAGAAGTGATTCCTTGCTTAGCAAAGTGACAAACAGCAAGAAAAAGAATGGCATTGGGTTTACTGGTGTTGAGAATGGAGATGTTTGAATACTTCAACCTTTGGTTATAGGGAGATAACAAAAGATTGTAACAGTGGGTTGAAGATGAAATAGTTATTTCATAAGAAAACACGACTCCCTGACTGATCCACAAAGAGTGGTTTGGATGTAGTTTTTGCCAAGAATTTTTAATTTGATCTTGTATTTTGGTCCCAGATGGAGACAAAATAGGACAGAGAGAGCGCATACATGCACTAGCTGTTGCAGGACTCTCTTTTCAGGTGAATTCTGTTTAGTTCTATCTCAACAAATACATTGTAAGGGATGCTTCACCCTTCACATCATCAGTGTTAGGGGAAGCATTTCCGGAGCCAGTGCTTACAGAGGTTAGTCAGGCATCCATGGTGTGGTAACAACAGTAGGTTTATTATCCTGCTCCAGACTGGTTTGATCAGATGCCAGTCTGCTCAATAGCTCCTCCCCAAAAGCCCTGTTCATATGATTGTTTTTACCTTTTATTCCCTTTTCTCCTTCCCAGGATAACAACCCATGTATGTTTATTCTTTCCTCATTAGACCCAATTTTGCTGATTTTACAAACTTGGCAATTTGGGGATCAGTGTTTTTGCATCCTTCACTCCAGGACTAGATATAGTCTGTGGTAAATATGGATATTGTTTATTTGTTATCTATGTGGATTATTTTGATTTTTTAATCAGTGTGCCTAAAGGAGAAAGAGAAGAAACACCAACAAACGTCAATGAGACAGTGTGCTGATAGCTTTAAATGGAATTTCCAAGGGGTAAGTAAACTTTGAGATGTCAGCTGCCTTCAGTAAAGTCTGCACATTGATTACATCTCTGTAAATGTGGGATAAGTACAGAGTAAAGGTCAACAGATTAAACATGTAGTTTAATCAGCAAATTATGCAAATGAACACAAATGAAATATACCATTCAACTGTTAAGATCAGTAAAGCATGCAACTCTATTAGAGAAGTGTTTGAGTGCTGGACATCTTAAATATGCACCCAATTTACTAAATTTTTAGTTACTGGAGGAAACAGTTAAAGGAGTTTATCAGCCAAATGTCTGGGCTGACCAACATTTATTGTAACATAGCTATCTAAAATACAGTGAAGAATACCAAAATTGGTAAAAAAATGACACTATCAACAGCTACAAAACTGCTTCTAAAGCTTTTTTCTTCATCACTGGAGGGTGAATATCAATTAGTAAGTGGTGAGATAATACAACTACTTGAAATATGCTGATCAATGAGTTACAGTTTACAGGCGCCCAACAACTACTTTACATGGCTCAAGTAGCAAGTTCCCTCCCAGCTCCTCATCTAGGTCAAAATCAGCAAAGCACTTAAGTACATCCATAACTTTAAGTGTAGGAGTAGTACCACAGAAGCCTTTTGCGTGCCTGCTCCTGCTGATGTTATGGAAGTAGAGACCTGAGATCAGGGCTCGGTTGTGCTAATTACAGTTCATAGATTTAAAAAGTCAGCCTCTGAAAGACTAGCAATCTAGAAAGACAAAGGGTGGGGAAAAAAAGAGTTATTATTCTCTCCTCTCCATCTTCCTTCTCTCTCTCTCTCTCTTTTTTTTTTTTTTTTTTAAATATATCATAATTACAATAATTGGGTTAGACATTTTGGATTATATCCCAGATACTACACATATGAATGGGCTTCAGAAGTCCATAGTATTAACACCAATGAACAGTATTAATACCAATGAAGAACTGTTTATACACTTAGAAAAAATAATATTTTTTTTAAAGAAATAGTTAAATTCTTATTTAGATTGTCATGAAACAGACCATTTTTGTCTCCCTGTTTGCCTTTTTTGTAATATTTAAGTCACTGTAACATGATTTTCATGTTGGTAAGTAAATTTCTTTTATTTAAAGCAGGCAAGCAGAAGTATTTTACAGGCTGTACTTACATCAGTGTTTTAGTTTGGATCAAAATATGCTTTTTAATTAGTTTCTCAATGATTCCACTAATTTTGATTTCATTCATATGAAGGAAACTGTTGGAGCACACATTTGGATTTCTTTCAGGTGAAACTTGGAGGATGTCCTTCAGGGACACACCTAACACCTTCCAGCTCAGATGAACATTTCCTCTCTGGGACCAGTCTAAAGCTAGTTTTTGCTTAAATGAAAAAAAGGGAGTGGTGGGGTGGTGGTGGTGAATCCATTCTGTATGGGCATTTTGTAAACTTTAGTTTTTCAGCCCCAGTTCTTTGGCTTCAGGTATTATATTCTATTAGCCCTTTCTTCTTGGTGACACACATATTATTACAGTATACTAAAGTTTGATCTCCCTGCTGGTGTGCACACTCTTAGAACGATAATAACTTGTATCTGTATGTTGGGATCTCTGAACCTGATGTCAACAAGTGCCTCCATAGTGATGGTGAAAGAAGGAAAAATCATTTGGTTTGGTTTGACTTGGTTTTTTCTAGGAATATGTTGGGATAATTTTATATCAGCCAGAGAGTTTTCTGCGTAAAGGAAGGCAGCACTGTCAGGCTAATACAGGATTATAGTTATCTGTACTTCTAGACAGATGTGGATTGCCTCAGTGCTTGCAGAGGATTGCAAATGGATTCCAAAAGCAGCTGAGATGCTTTTGCTTGCCTTCCCCTTTTCCCTTTTCCTTCCTTTCCCCCTCCTACTTCCCCTTCTCCTTTTGCTGTGAAATTCTTGAGGTGAAAAATTATACAACTAGGATCTGTTGCATACAATGGGCAAATAAGACTACTTACATGTAGGTATATATGATTAGTATAAGGGTTTAAACCAACATTTACATTTCAATGCCTGACTTGCTAGTCAGGAATTTCTATTTGATGAAACAACTGAAAAAAGTAGGCACAACTGTAAAACGAATTGCAACTTTCTATTGCAGATATATTTTGGTAATTGAAATAAACAGTTACTTACAATCTTTACACTGTCCTTATCCTTCAGCAATGAGAATAGATCAATATTTCACAATTTTTCCTTTCCTTTTTTTAACATAAGGTGAAAAATATTCATTACTATTACACAATCCCAAATACTTCCTGAAAACCAAAGTCAAGTTTAATTCTTTTATGTAACTCCCTGTCAATATATGCCTTATAAGCAGAGAAAGTAGATGTGAGCAAATGAAAAAACCCCTCGACTTTAGATGTTTTGGTTTATTTTTCTGGTAAAAAAAAACATTCTTGAGGAGGTTATACTTAGAATCATGCTTTCAGAGCTTTCAGAGGACTGCACAGAACAAACGTCAACAGTTCATGTGTGTCAGACTTGCAAACATCTCTCTCTCTTTTTTTTTTTTTTTTGCACTGCCATAGATGCAATTCATTATCATATGTAGTTCATGGGTTTATGTGGTAAAGTTTTAGCAGTGGAGGGGGAGCTACAGATGTGGCATCTGTGAGGAGAGGCCAGGGGCTGTTCCATGCCACATGGTTTCAGCCAGCTCCAATGGACCCACCACAGGGCATAGCTGAGTCCTTCAGCCAAAGTGGTGAAATCTCACGGAAAACATAGTTAGAAGGAGTAAAAAAATGCCACACAGGCAAAGAAGGGGGGAAAAAAAGGAGGGGGGTGTGGGGTGTGAGGGTGGAAATAGCAGAAGAAACACCATAGTCAGAAGAGGAGGAGAAGGAGGTGGTCTGTGGCACTGTATCAGAGGTTGCCCTGCAGCCCTTTTGGGCTGAACACAACCCTGCATTTCCCATCCCTCTGCACCCCTTGAGGTGGATGTAGAGAAGTCTGGCATGAAGGAGTGAAGCTGAACCCGGTAAAGGGAGAGGAAAGGGGTTGTTTTAGTGTTTTTTTGTGTCCAATTACTTCAATTAGTTATTACATATTTACTTAAATATATGTTATTTTTCCCCTAGTCAAGACTAGTCAAGTTTGCCCACAGCAGTAACTAGTAAGCAATTGCCCTGTCTTTATATTGATCCATGAACTTTCTCATACCTGTTCTTCCTGTTTTGTCCCCTTGTCCCACTGGGGTTGTGTGGAGTGAGTGGGCAGCTGAGGAGAAGTTTGGCTACTAGCCAAGGCTCACCCATGAGAGACCAGATCAGAAATGAGCAACGAATACAGTAACACCACTTCGAGTAACTGTCTTGTAACTCACAGAGGCACACACACACACATTTTATAAGAACATATTAATGGGTAATTAGTTTAACACTGATTGTTTGTTATAACAGTACACATTCACAATACTCTGAGAATGAGTAATTTGAAATATCATTTTATTTAGTATAAAGAATAGAAGTTGATAATCACGTTTTCATAGCCATCAGACTGTGCTATATGTTCCAGGGTATATATTAAAAATGTTTCCTCTGGAAGATAACTGGATTTTCCATCAGAAAAATAAATATGTAAATAAATAATGAACATCAAGGACCACAGCAACCCAGAGTTGTGGATAAAGAAATATCTATCCATTAGTACATTAAACTATATGTATATATAAAATAATTATAAAAATATTTTCTTTACAGCTACAGATCATTTGGATTTGGTGAAAAGTCACCAGGAAGTTTAGATTGGATCCATGGTTTGTATATCCTTGTCTCCTTGGAGAGCTGTATCAGGGCAAGGTTTAGGCATGACCCTATTTCTGTCTTCTGCCTTCACTGTAGAATTATCTAATTGCCTACCCACTGAAACAGTTCTAGTCCTCCCTTTCTGCCTCTTGAATAATTTCTCACTTCTAGGAATGTTTGTCTCCACTCTGCACCCTTCCACACCTAGCTTATGGCACCTGTCATGGTGAAAGCAAAGCAGAGTAGACAGTATTCAGGAGAAAAAAAAACCAACCAAAAAAACCCCACCACTTTTAATTTTAAACAGCAGAAAACACTTTTGGCAAAATAAAAATAAAATTTACATTCATCAATCATTATTGAAGATCCATTTGAAATATGCTCAGTGTCTTTCTCAGATTGAAGATTCTGCTTCTTTTGCTGTAATACATGCTTTATTTCTTTTCTCAAAAATTTTCCCATGGATGAGTAGTTAGACAAATTGACCCATCCATCCCTGAGTCAGCTCACAAAAGAGCCTTCCTTTAAAAAAAATGCACTCAGAAAACATGGTGGTGATTCAAAATAAATTGAAGCGATCAATTGCTTGGTTACTGGATGAACCGTTAAAATGGACATTAGTAGCTCATCACCCATAGTATAGTCTTGTTTTGAATAGGAGACCTTAGGTATTTTTTCAACTGTCTATCTATGCCTATCTATATCTATGATATATCTATGTTTATATCAACTGTGTTGATATACTCTAGTAACCCCATTCCAGTGTGCAGGAAAATGGACAAATGGGCAAAGGAATAAGCATGAAAGAGTGACATCGTCATCATCATCTCATTTAATAAATGGAGTTTCAATATTGATGCAGATGCAGACAGATAAAACCCAATATGTTGCTGAGGTTAGAGATGATTTGTGTCTTAAATGTCAGGGAGGAAACATTTAGAAAGGGAAATCTTTTGAACATAGAAGGCTGAGAGAAGAATACACCAAGAAAGAGAAAAATAGAATTTTCCTTCATCTTGGTATAGGTTAAAATGGAAAGAAAAATTCTCTGAAGATCTAGACCCAGGTTAATCTAATCCTTTATGTATGAAGTTAGAGGTAAAATTGAATGCAATAAAAAGATTATTTTAAACTCTGACAAAACTTAAACTGGCAACATAGACACAGATACATGAATACATACATACATATGTATATATATAGATGTGATAAAAATGGTTTTCAGTAGAGGAATGGCAATTTGTCAGATTTTGAGCTATTAGACATGATTTCAAGAAGTCTGAAAATGTAAGTCCAGTCCTCGATCAGGCATTTGGTGAACAATTTAACAGACTGTTTCCATCTGGCTTTCTCCCCTTGCTGCCCTTGTAACTATCCTGCCTTATACATGAAATTTACATCGTTCACTCCTTCCAACGTATTTCTGTCTGCTTTTTTCCCCCAATTTCATCCAGTCTACTGATCTCTAGGGGGTATAGTTTTTGTGAGTTTTAAGGTCTGTCCAAGGCAAAACATACCTGCTGAGATGCCATTCTTTGAGGCACCACAGAGAACAAGCTGACAGCATTTACCTTTGATTCAAGTAGAGATTGGTATTGTCCATCTGTTCCAGCCTACAGAGTATTGGGGAAATAGGTATACCTTATGGAGCCATATTTCCTCCTGAGCAACCTAATAAACAGGGGAACATTTGGATAGAATAACCTTTCAGTTTGTTTCCTTAACCTCTTTGTGACTGTGCGAGCTTCTGGAAGCACTGCAAAGCAGCTGTGCAGTGTCCAGACTACAAATGAGGTATGTCTCAATGCAACCTTAGTAAATGTCCTTACTGTTTCACACAGATGTGGCCACTCGTCACTGTGTGTGCTGTCCCTTTGAGCAGCATGGAACATTCCCTTGCACACATAAGCCAAATTGGCTTTGTAGAAATGTTGGCTATGGGAGCAAGACCCATGTGTGCATTTGTCTGTGCATGTGTCTCTTCCCTGCGACTGTAGCTTTTGAATCTGTTCATTTTAGCCAAATTTGACAGTGTAGTAGAAGTCTCAAAGATAATTAAGTGCCAGTTCCAGTTTCTTGCACTTTTCTCAGTTAGCAGCTGGTGTCCCTTTGCTCTCTATTCTAATTTCCCATCCAAACCATGCTAACTGCTTTAGTATTCAGAGAAGCTTATAAACAGTCACAGTCTGAACAGAAATTCCTGTTGGTTGATTTTACTGAAAGCCTCCACTACTGCCTCCAAAATACCCTGTGGGAGAGGACTGCAAGGAAAGAAAAAAGAAAAAATGCATTGTTTTGCTCATGTTTGAGGTGATCAGCTTAAAAATACGCTGTGGATTCTGAGCATAGTAAATCATTTGTATGATTGAAGGTGTCTATATTGTACATGACAGCCTGCCTTTTGCTACTCAAACTGCATGTTATAGATAGAAGGGGAACAGAATGTTTTTATTTTGTACTGATATGGACTATACTTGAACCTCAAGTGACTGTTTATGACTATTATTCTATGCAATGCAATATTTTAATTAAAAAATGTCACAATATCTCATGGATATTTTGTTGTTCTGCAGAAAAAGAAGCAACCTTATGTTAGGGAGAGCGACATGAGAGATACAACCTAAGAAAGAAGTCTAGAGAGGAAGAGCCAAAGAGAGACAGCTATCTGGCTGAGGAAAGAGCAGCACAGGCTCCTGCCTATGGTGGCAGGTGTACTGGGTGGCTGATACTATCATAAATGCTGCTAAAGTGTTTCAGAAGTATGTAGGGGAAACATAATGTAAACATAATCCACAGGTAATTTCATAATGTTAATGCCAACCTTTTATAAGAGGTTGATAAAGTGATAGATCAAGAATTATCAAGACCCAGAAAAGGAAACTACGGAAATAAAAATAATATAGCACAGCATGTTAGATGTCTTAAATCATATAAGAGAAATATGACAACTGCGGAGTGCTTGTGGAATTATATAAAAGGTGCTTCCTGTGAGAGTTTAAGTGTTTAAATGAGGTTATATAAATAAGGTAGGTTTGATGGAAATATTTCTAGATAAGAAGAGAAGCAGCATCAATAGGAAAAAAAAATGAATTGGAAAATAACTCCATGAAGAAGAAGATGACTAGAAGGAGTAACTTACAAACAGGGCAAGCTTGGCATTGTGATGGGTATGGTTGGCATCCTAATTTATTGACAATACCTTTCTCAGCAGCATAGACAGGTTTTTCTGAAGTGTGGAGGGATTCTGCATCAGGGGCAAGGGAAAAAGGGTGTGAATTCTGGGTCATGCGAGGAAGAAAAGAGCATGAAGAAAAGGAGGAAGGATTGTCCGGACACAAGGATATGTACATGGTTTCTGACATGATGCCTGGTCCATGTGCCACAAGAACTGATGCTCTGTCTCAGGGTTCAGAGAGGAGGGTGAATGCCCACTTTTGAAGTCTCACTTCAAGTGAAGGTTTTTATTCATCATTCATTATTTTCATTATTTCATAATATATAAAATGATATTATATATATATATATTCATTTTTAATTAATTCATTATTATTTTATTCATCTCCCTGCCTTACTTGTTTTGTCTTGTGGTTTTAAAAACTGGCTTGCTGTTGAATGAAAGTGAGTGAAATGGTCAGTGAGTGAGTAACGGAATAACCTGCACAGATTTTTCAGGATAAATTAAACACAAAGAACAGATGAATGGCTGCAATGTTTACAACATTAAGTTTCTTTCTGAATCATGGGACCAGTCACCACTGAGCAAAATAGAAAAATATTTAAATCCAGTGAACCCCAAGTAGAATCATAGTGTCATAAGAGATCCCAAGACTCTGAGATCCTTTTTAGCTCAAGTTATTGCCAACACATATACTTTCTGCTCTTCTAAATAAAACTAATAATAATCTCAGCAATAACAATTAATTTATTAACAAAAAGCAGGAGACTCATTTGCTGTAATTCAACACAGTTCAATTAGCTCTGAAAACCTCTTACAGATACTGGCTCAAGCTTTTCAAGACTGAAGAAACAAGACTGAAATGGCTCTTATGCTATTTAATCTGAAGGTATAAGCTAAAGTTAATGAAAAGATCTATAAGAATTTGAATTACATTTAAAAAATAATTTGTCCTAATTATAACAAAATTCAATCTCTTCTCACCCCAGATAAAGGAATGTGGAGTGTAATCTTCCTCTTTAAACTGTTCAGTGTATTTTGGCTTTGAATAAACAACTTCTCAGTTCTGAGTTTTAATAGCATTTATCCTGATGTTGTTATTTTCCCTCAAAGCTGACCTCCACTTCTACAACTTCAGTTGTAATGTGTTTCTTTATGTTTGAGCTTACTAGTATGTTTTATCATATGACTTTTGGAAAACAAGAGAGAGGTTTGTGAAGGTGGAAAATGCAGATGTAGTTACTTCCACATGCAAAATTATGTCATTAGAAATTGAAGCATCTTCAAAAACCAGGCCACTAGGGTACTACGACTTTTAAAGAGAAATTCAGAGAAGAGTATCATATGAAGGAACAGCCATGTAATATCATCTTTGAACCTGAAAGATTCTATGACAGTTTTAAACATGCACAATATGCATGTCAGCCATAGAAAGTGAAACTCCAAGATGAATTCCAATATAAAAAGTGCCTTTAAATAAATGACTGCACTAAACATTAAGGAGAGTCTTGCAGTACACCAAAGAAAACATGGTGCACTCTTTATGAGGAAAAGTGCTGAACAGCCCTGAGAATGAGCCATCTAAAAGGTTCAAACTTCTTTATCTTATTTTCTATCTCTTTTATTACTTACATTCTTGACAAGCTATAGCATAAAGTCAACATAGTTAATGAATTTATTAAAAAAAAATAAATACTAATATAAGGTTTGTGTCTAGTTAATGAATTTGTCACAGAAACCCATTTATGGAACACAGATAATAAATTTAAATTCCTGCTAGCTGACATTTTTTTAAAAGCTTCCAGCAAAGGATAGGAAAGACAGTAAAATACAGACAGGGTGTCACTATATATTTACAAAACAGAAATTAAAAATAATAGTTAAAGCAAATATAGATGGTAGTCTTTTGAACTGTATTGATGGCTTAAGATATTTATACCTCAAACAAATACTAACTCTATTCTGGAAACTAAGATCTGACCACTAACTTTTTGTAAGGGTTCTTGTACAGAACCAGCTCATCTTCAGGTATGGCATGAATACCACTCTGATCAGTCCCTATTAGCTTGGTCACTGCACTCTCCTGAGCAGCCAGGCTGTGTATCTGAACAGTAGTCAATAAGGGCTGCTACAAACTGCCTAGTTTTGTTTGTACAATTTTCTCTTTTAGAAACTTTCCAGATCATGTCTTGCCTGGGGGACTGCTGAAGTTGGGCACTATGGAAAGTCTGTCCATATAACATTTCAGGTGCTAATTTTTAATCATCTGATAACAGAAACAGAATAGAGTTTTAAAAGCTGATCCAATATCTTATGCTTTTGCATTTTTAATTCTCATGTAATTTCCCCACATAGAGTACAGTATCACAAATATCTGTACTTCGGGGCATGTTTACAGAGAAATCATGCACAACTTAACAACAATATAGTATACTTTTATAACAAATCTATTTAGAAGTTACAGATACTAATGAAGAGTTATAATTTTCTACAGACTTATTTAAGCTTTGTAAGCAGTTCATGACAAATTCTACAAGGATGGTTTACTAAAAACTATATGAAAGCTATACTTTTCTATTCAGTTAGTCCTATTCATTGGAAAAAGTGAGACTACTCACCCACTGTGTTTTTTCTTTTTCAAAGGAATTTATAATTATCTGTGCTCTGTATGTTCCATAAGGAAGTCATAATAATTTGGATTATGGTTTTTCTTCTTTTTGCTTAGGATATGCATTCTTAGGCCAGTGATGTATCTAGTGTTCGAATTTTTACTTCTCCAGACTCAACAGTGTACTTTACAGGGCTGTCAGAAGGGCAGACTCTGAAGAAACATTGTGGTGACCATTTATAAATGGCTACCAGTTATTATACATGAGAATGCAATATATTTAGTCTGAAATGAACATTAAATAACAACATAGTGCAATTTAGAAATTGGTTGTTTATTCTTTACTATTCTCTTTTTAAACATGCCAAAGATACTCTTTATTTTCTGGGCTCTTATCTTTTCTGTATCCTTCTATAAAAGCATGCAGTGCATGCCACAGCAAAGCCTCTTGCTATCTGTAACAATGTCCTTCTTATCAGTGAGATCCTACTTATGAGCAGAGAAATACATACGTACAGACCCTTTTTAGGTATGTATATATTTAGTTGTGATGCAGAGGTACCACTTCAACCTTTAGTGCCAGGCCTTTTGTCTGTCAGTTCCTTCACAATGACACAAAGAAACACACAAACATCTCTGCTCCTTCTACAAGCAAATAAAACCACAGAAATCATATTTGAAGATCAAAATCGTAAAAGAAAGAAATTATTTAAACTCCTTAGAAAAAAAATTTTCTTCCTTCTTTGTTAGAACAACATGCATGTATTTGCACTTCATCTGAGATACTTTTCTGCATAAGCTTATAAAACTTAATTTTTAAATTTTATTTTCATCATTGCACTCAGTACGATAAAGTATAATATTCTCTAGACCACGTTAAGAGATCCAGCTTGTTCTTTCTTGTTTGGTCTCTTCTATAAATGAGGATTAAATCTCCATCACGGATTTGTTCTTCCATACTACAAGTTGAATTTCCATAAATCTACTAGCATGTTATCAACTGTTAAATCTGCAAATATTAATTCTGATTTCCATACTTCTTTTTAACTGCAAGCACAAGAGATTATTTATAATGCAAAAATTTGGTTTAAAATTTCTTGAGAAATTTCAAAGGGTGGCAAGACAATGAGCAAGTGGAAATGTGAAACAAATCTTGTATTTTCATTTTCATATAAACATTGGTTTTATCCAATAGTAGGGCTATTTTTAGAAAGCCCTTTTTCTTGGCTGGATTTACATAAGACAAAGGTATTGTTATGATGACATCATTATAAACCTCACCATGGGTCAGAAATATGCATGTGTTGTTAAGAATGAGAAAATGATAAACTCCTAAATACTTTTGAACCTTAAATCTTACTTAGAAGCCAGTATTACTCCTAACTGATGGAAATGGTCTATTTGAGAATTGATATTGAAGTCCAAGAACAAAGACAAAGGAATATGAAACTTATTTTAATATATAGGATTGGGTCTAGAAACAGAAAACCACTGACATTCAGTGACTTCATATATAAATATTTTGTTAAACCTGTTTTCATGGTTTCCTTATGATCTTGTGGTGTTACAAGTCTTTTTGCAGTTGGCAGGACTACAAAAGAGATGTGTATGTTCTTGAACATGTCATTAACCTGTGTCACTTTTTTTCCTCATTTCATCAAACAATATGCCAGGTTAATATACTTTATAAACTCAGGTTTATATACATTGCCAGAAAGAACTCATACACAATTATAAAGCTATACTACTTGGCTCTGACTGCAACTTCTTTCCTTTCCTTGAAACCCAGTGAAGTCAATATATATTCATGATCTAATCCAATAGAGCATGTGATTAACTTCATGCACTCTCATCAAAGGGAGCATTTACATGCTTCAAGTTAAATAGTGTTTGTCTTCACTTTTGAATAAATAAGAATAAAATTTGAATTATTCTTCTAAAAAAAAAAGCATAAATATGTTTTTCTTTTTTTTTCTCTCTCTCTCTTTTTTTTTTTTTTTTTTTTTTTGTTATTGACCGTGGCCATCAAGTTTACCTGTGGAATAATAACTTCTACACTCCTTTTTGTTTCTACACTCCTTTTTGTTTTACAGATATTGTCATCCTGAGGGGGAAAAAAATATCATCACTGGATAATGTGTGAAGGAATTGTTAGTTGATTATGAGACAATTTTAACGTATTGAAATATCTTAAATTGCTCTTTCCTTGTCAATGCAATCAGTCTTCCTTTGTGTATTTTGTTTTTAGTTTTTCACTATGCTTACATACAGGGCAGGAAAGAGTAAGCTTAAGGATAACATTCCTTTCTGGGCATTCCTCGTACATCCCATTAGAAAATAACAGTAGGTAACCACATGCAATCACAACTCTTCATGAAAAGTAACCAAACTGGAAGCCATCACTGCTGCCATATGCACCTAATTACAAATAAATGCTAATAACATTTTGGATTAGCTAACATCTAATGTTCAAACTATATCTTTCCAATGAAAAAATGTCACCAAAATTCTCATCTGTAATTCCAGGAACAGTATGTATCTTCATTGATCTGGATTATTGGGAATGGGATCAGCTTAAATTCAGAACAGAACATCTTGGTAAGTTTTTTTTTCATCTCTGAGATTCAGCTTTACATTAAAGCCTAAGAAAATACCAGTTCTGAAAACTCTCACTTCACTTTTACTTGCAGTGTACATCAACATGCAGGAATGCCATGACCTTTTGTACTATGTACTCCATAAACACTTGCTCTCCTGTCACTGATTTTGTCATAGTTAAATTTGTTTATATTTTCTAGGCACTGACATACAGTAAAGGTTCTGTAAAACCTCAATACTTTGGGCTGAATTCTCACTAAAAAGTTTTTGGTTTATTTACATCAGTCTTTAACTTCATCAGCTTTAATAATACTGCTTTTGATTTACAACAGTTTGTGAAAAGAACCAGAAGCACCCTTCATAACATACACTGAATAACATTCAAAGCAATTTTCCTTTTTGATGGAACACTGAACACTAGACTGTCACAGACCAACTATTTCGGAAGTTCTCCAACTGTTGTGGTTTAGCCCCAGCCAGCAACTAAGCACCACACATCTGCTCACTCCCTCCCTCCTGGTGGGATGGGAGAGAGAATCAGAAGGGTAAAAGTGAGAAAAACTGTGGTTTGAGGTGAAGACAGTTTAATAGGTAAAGCCGCACACACAAGGAAAGCAAAACACAGAATTCATTCAGCACTTCCCATCAGCAGGCAGGTGATCAGCCATCCCCAGGAAAGTCGGGCTCTATCATGCATAATGGTGACTTGGGAAGATAAATGCCATCACTCCAAACTTCTGCTCCCGCCCCCCCCCACCCCCCCCCCCCACCCCCTCGCACTTCTTTCTTCTTCCCTCAGCTTTATATACTGAACATGTCGTTTTATGGTATGGAATACCTCTTTGGCTAGCTTGGGTTAGCTGTTATGGCTGCATCCCCTCCCAATTTCTTGCGCTCCTCCAACCCTCGCACTGGTGGGGCTCAAGGAACTGAAAAGTCCTTGACTGAGTATAAATGTTACTTAGCAACAGCTAAACCATCAGTATGTTAGCGACATTATTCTCATACTAAATCCAAATCGCAACATTGTACCAGGTACCGAGAAGAAAATTAACTCTATCCCAACCAAAACCAGGACATCAACTAACACTAATTTTATATACATGTGTTTTTAATGTTCTTTATCTTGAAGCCTCCGTTTGGTGATCTTAGTGATGCTAAGACTACCTGCGTCTAGTGTTCTTAGAATGTAATGTCCTGTTATATCTCACTTTCACAAGCTCATCCCATTTATACCTTCACTGCCTTGCAAGAAATCTTTCTTTCAGAATTGTCAGCTTACATGTTTACAGAAACATTTTCAAGACTTATTGCAGCATCCAGCACTTAAGGTGGCATTGGGCTTCATTGTTGTATCTTTGCTGTGCTTATATAGCAATACTTTACATACTAACTGCTTGCAGAGAATTGCTGTATACTGTATTGACCTGTAAGACTCTTGCTTACATTTGGTATTTACCCATTTACCAGCTGGTGCTGTGACACTCACCCAAACTATTAGAATAAAAGTACCAGAACCGTTCCCTAAAGGAGAAAGATGATCAGCTAAATCTTTTGCTTAAATCTTAGAAATAAAAAGGCATTACCAACAGTACTCGTCTTATAAATGCCCTTTCCAATTAATGTTCTACTAGCCATTTGGACACCTTGTGTGAATTTTTCATAAACGGTTTTTGGAAAACCTATTAGCCAGAATGCATACACAATGCACTGGTGAGTCATGAGAACATGATTTTATTGAACAAACAGAAAAAATGTTAAATGCTTTTAAAGGACTTGTTAGAGGATGTATGGGATATGCATTGTGTTGCTGGGTGCTCTTGGAAGCTGCCTGCAGCTTGGCTGTAAAGCAGATGCATAGAAAAACCAGATCATGCCTGGCTCATGGCTGTTGTTAAAGCTTTCAAGGACTTCCAAAGTCACTAAAATACTCCTTGAGTCAAAGAGATTTCACATCTGTCACATCCTAAACATATTAATATGAAAGGTGTTAAAAATGCCTTTGTAAAATACTTTTGTAGATCTTTCTTGAGTGCCCTGTTTCACAATAGTACTGGCAGCTCTAAAACTATCTTCTGCGACTCTCATTTCTAGTTTGCTCTTCTACTCATGTTTGATTTGATATGAATCAAAAAACAATCCAGACATATCAAGGCATAATTTCAGAGGACTTTTCTGATAGATGTTTCACCTATGTACCTAATTTATAGGTAATTAGGTAAGGGTAACTCAGCACTAAATATTTAATGGTGTCAAAAGTATCTACAATTGATTTGTCTTGCAATTGATTGTGAATGCCAAATCAAAGTCTGTCATTAAAGCTTTGACCCTATGGGTATATTTGTAGTATAAAGTGTTTGTAACAGTAATAGTAATAAGAATATTTACAATAACAAATGATAATAATAACAATAATAATATCAATACAGTTATTTGAAAGCTTTTTAAACTCCTTGTTTAAATAGCTTGTTTAAAGTCAGTTCTGGGTACCACATTTCCAAAAAGATATTGGCAAATTGGAATGCGTTTACATATAACTAGCAAAAAATAACCAGACTGATCTATGAGTGAAGATTAAAAGAACTATATCTGTACAGCTTGACTAAACATTGACTAAGGTGAACAGCCTAGGTTATGTTAAGCTCTTTCAGCACAGACATGCTCCTGAAAGCACAGCAGACATATGCTATACCAGAAAGAATTTTAGAAGACCTTTTAATTTTAAGGACATTAATTTCTTCCTGACTGTTCAGAACAGTGCAAACTATCTCATGCTGAAGGATATTGACCTGCACAGTTTCATGCCTTCCCTTCTCTCATCAGTTCTTTAAAGAGTGATGTCCCAAAATGTCTCTGTCACAAGGACTTGGGAACAAGCTGGTCTTCATGCATTTTCCACATTTTTTGTGAAACATATTTGAATGGGATATTTAGTCTGGAATGAAGGAAATGTGGGGGAAGGTTAAGCTGATCTGGACTTTACTAGTAGTGGAATTCATACATATCCCAATAGGTTTTTTCCTATTTTAATTTCTATAATTCTAAGAAGGTTAGTGTACAATGATTTTACCATGCAATTTTTATATTTCTATGAAAAGGGTATGCAAGCATTTAAAGATCTAGGGAGAAAAATAAAAAAACCCTCAAACATTAAAACATATAACCGATATGATTTTAACATAAATATTTACATTTAAAATAAGAACGGAGTAAAGCAGAGTGAAATGAGCAAGCAGAAAAAAACTAATCCAATGTTAAGTCAGTTTGAAGCTTAACTATGTTCCTGACAATACGGTTTGAAATATTTATTTTACAGAAATTCCTGAAACACAAACACAGTTAGAGGATGCAGAAACTTGCATTTTAAATCCTTTCTATTTAATTATTGACTTTTTCCTTTTATGTGCTTCTTAAATATTGATGTAGGGATGAGGAGAAGAAGGGAAAAAGGAAGAGAGTCAGAGAACGTCAAGGAATTACGTATTGCTCCTGATTTTCAGCTTCTATTAAAAGCTGATAAGAGTTTTAACTATAGGTCTTGTAGTGGACTAGGAAAAATGGCATAGAAGCTGCGCATTATTTTGAATTAACCATAGAAAATAATTTTTAGAAACTTTCTTTGCATAATATTTAATATTTGCAATTTCAGTTTCCTACAGCATAAAACACCCTAAAACACAAAAGAAAAACCTCTACTAGTTGTAATTAAAACTGTAAGTGGAAGTTAGCTCATCCAAATGTATTGCCGAAACTTAGGAAGACAGGAGGCAGAAAACAAAAGAACTGAAAAAAAAAAGACTAATCAAAGTAATTCCTGAGTAACTTTAGCAGGGGCATGCATCAAGTATATTTCAAAGAATCAGAATTTAAAGCTTGCCTGGCATTTTTTAGTATTTATATTTTCTATTATGTTATAAATTGAGGAGAAGACAACTTCAGGGCTGAAGAAACTGACTATTTTTATAGAGTTCTATGGGAGAAATAGAAATGGTCATAGACCCCTATAGCATGCTTGTTTTTGTACCTTGCTGTCTTAGTTTAAGAGAAGCCGCATTCTGTGTATTTTCTTTGCCAAACTTCATCTTTTTTCTTCACTGTCAATAGGCAGGACTATTCTATCTTTTTGAATGAAATTTCTGCAAATGAAGATGGAAAATATTTGTGTTGATAACAGTTATTACTTTTCGGATGGTCACAATTCCCATAGAGTTCCTATTTTATTTATAAGCAGCCTGACGAATCTTATGAAAAAAACACTAAATCTTGCATCAAGGTTGCTGCTATTAGCTATGTTGTTTCTTCTGCACCACTGACAAACTGGAACCTGTAGGTCTCTTTATAGCAAACTTTACATGTCTGACTGAGTCTTGCACACTTTAGGAATATCTTTTATCTTCAAATGTATGAAATAAATGTATTTTTTTCCTTGCATAGGAGTTATTTTTCATGACATATGGACTATCATAATAGAGATAAATTATGTGTGCTGGGATACATACTGTCACAGTAAAAACTCCTTTGCTTCAGGAAATTTTGCTGGTTGTAGCTCTTTTATTTCCTCTTCCTCTTGCAGATTCCTGGCAGATTCCCTGTCTGTGGTTCAGATGATGTTATCTAGCCTTTCAGCCATTTCTTTATGACATACTGCACAATGCTAATTTTTTCTGTGTTCATTCCTTCAAAAACAATTTCAAAAGGTCCTTTCAAAACTTGTACTCTGCCATCCAGGACCCTGGTGACCCTCACACTAAGATTTTGTTCTTACAGAAACTCATGGAGAGACCATCTTACCCACCTGTTCTTGCTGTCTGTAAGCTTATATTTCTTATCGTCATCATAACCTTTGTATTGATCAGGAGAGCTTTGCACTACAGGCACTACAGATATCTCACTTTTTAATGTCATTGATAAACTTAAGGAAGTCTTGAGATTTAAGTAGAAATACACAATATATTATGGAAAAAATAATTAAACTTCTTTCACCATCCTTATAACTATCAAAACTATCTTAAATACCTAATTCTAGGAATATCTGGCAGCTAAAACAGCAAATAACTATCATTTAGATCATTCTGTTATGCCAAGCAGAGTGTCTGATTTCATAAATAATAACTTGAGGTGGTTTGATCCAAACCAGGTAAAACATGCACACTTAGTTGATGCTGAATTTCCCACATTTTTCAAATCTCTAACCTCAATGGCATTGTTTGCAATCTCTTGGACTTCTGCATGAAGTTTAGTGCACAGCCTCCTGTATTCCCCCTCCTTTGTCTTTGCAGTAGCAATGGGAAATACTGGGAAAGCAAGTGCTTCAGTCTGCGTTCAACTAAATATATACTTCATTCAACCTGTCTCCTCAGGGGATTTTCAGCCTCGTTGTAAAAAGTGAAGCTCTTTGGAAGAAATGTTGTTAAGTATAAAAATGAGTAACGTAATTTTTTTTTTTTATTTTTGTCCTCTGACTATACTTGAAAAATAGCAGTTGCTGAAGTTGTGTTGACTCTGCCTCCTCCACCTACTATTCTGCACCATTACTTTAACTGTAGTTTCCATGGACAATAGAAAATTAAGAGAGCATGGGTGGGTGTGGTTGGGAGGAAGACTCGATGATTGCTTTTTTCCGTCATAAAGAACTGTGGCTAAAAAATTGCAGGATCATCTAAGACTGCTACAAATAAGAAAAAGTGACCCCCAGAGAACCACATTGTGTATCAGGCAGTGTGTTCAGAGAACAGAAGATAACAGTAAGTAATTCTTTTTCCTCTCAGGATTTTTTCTTTTGCCTGAAAATTTCTGTAAAAAGTGAGCTCATCATAGTTTTTCAGCATTATTCAGCCAGCCTGCAATATTCTTTCAGGAATGTCTCTCAAGAGCTCAAACCATATTTATTTATTTATTATTGTTATACCTAGATTTTGAACTTCACCGAAACTTAACTAAGCTCAACTTTTACAGTGAGTTTGGCTTAGTCATTTGATTATTGTACTTAATTTTAGGATACAAGTCACTATATTCAGAAATTTATAAAAGTGAGTCTTAAATTCATTAACTAGTTTTCTTAGCATGATGTGCTGCAAAAATTCAGCTCAAATGTTTTACATAATGTGCAATAGTCCACTAATGAACTTTAAAATCAAACCCTACAATTTATACTTATATGTTTTTTCTTCTCAGGTCACTTAGGATTAGAGTTTTTTAATCCTATTCTGTCTTTTTGCTAATTATGGACTAAGTTATCTCACCAAACAAAAGTTTATGTAATTGTCACTAACTTCCTTCTTCACTATTCCTATTCCTGTACTGGAAAATATCATAATCATTATATTAATTTATCAAATTTCTTATTTAATAAAAACTAAAATAATTCCTGCTGAAGTTAACAGCGTTGTCATAATACAAATGACATAAAAACCAGTCTATATAGTGTGTTTCGAAGTTTAGCAAACGACAGATGTAAATGATTTATTAAAATACACAATGCTTTTGTAATGTCACAGGTCTTTATATCTTCTGTAATAACTTCTTATTACCATAGAAAAAATGCTCTAAAAGAGGCCTCTACGTCAGTGCTTACTAAGACATAGATTTTATATTGCTGAAGAGTTGTGTAACAGTAGAACCTCTAAATAAGTTTTACTTATCACATGTACATGTCAGAAATTATTTCTTATTTTCAAACATACTGCAAGGATGCGGGCAGCTTTCTCATCTTATCTAGCCACTTCTCTAAGAGTTCTATGTAGAAAGAAAGAAGAAAAGAACATGAGGAAGTCTGAAACAAAGGCTCTGTGGAAAAGGGGTAAAGATAAGAACGTTTAGATCAACTTAGAAGGTACCAGCAAGTATTCAGAGAAAGGCAATAAAGTCCTAGAGCATTGTCATGTTTCCTTGAACAAGGAATGAGGGATGTCATCTCTCGCTTTGCATTTAAAGGAGGGCCTAGGATGAAAATAGCTGTTGACTGAAACTAAGATGTTGTTAAATAAAACATCTGTAATAGCTGACTGGGACATATAACAGAGAATTTAGTTTATTTGTGTAGAAGGAAGAACATCAGTTATGGATTATCATAGATTCTCCAGGGAAAATATTTTGAACTTAAGATACAGTTTCAGAGGTTTATGTTTCCCACTCATGAATACATTTGTACAAACTAACTTTGACAGTCCTATTAAAACCTAAGTTAATGGCAAATGTTTAAAGCTTCTGTGTGGAGGAACTACTCTTTCACACTGCAAACAAAAGACCCCTCCAATGAACAATAGAGAAAGAGATGTAATTTACCTCTAGAAGTAGATACCAACATGAATGAAATTCCTTTTATTCGCTTTAAATATCAATTATTGCTTGATGTGTTTAAACAACATTTAAAATCTTAAATGTGAACTCTGAACATGTTCATAGCCATCTATATGGTATTTTTATTAAAAATTTGGTTCTTGAAATCATATTTGACATGAAAAATGCACAAGTGTAAAAAACCTGAGTCTATAAGCAAACATGAATGGAGGATGGACTCCATTTATAACGGACTCATGGGCAAGGCTTTCAAACATGTCTGAAAACTAAACACGTGATATCTATACACAGATTCACCAGTCTAAATATTCTGTATATAGAAAAGGTTATGATAAAAAAAAAACCTAACGAAGCAACAAAAAACCCCACCCAAATGACCCAAAGCCAAAGAGAATTGCACTAATTAATTTTCTTTCTATATACGTATTTGAAAGCCTATCTTTAGCAACCCAGATTGACCCATTTGATAATAAAATTGATGGATGTGTTTATTTTTCTATCAGTCTAAGCTAATAGTATTGCATGAGACATTCCCAAACAGTGAAAAAATACTCTCCTGTTCCAATGTCTGTAGTAAATAGTCTCTTCTAAAAGGGACCATAACTTTGGCTCATGTCTCCTTAAGGAGCTGTTATTCAAGCAGGAGACTATAGGGTTCATAAAGGTTAGCATCAATGACTAAGCCTGTCAGTTTAGAATCTTCAGTTGGCTTACTCATTCACTTCTGTTTTTCTCTGAATAAAAGGGAACTTGGAGGAATATTCAGGAATAAAGTACTCACTTGGGAAGCTGAGGAGAAATTTATTGCAATAGTAAGACTTAAAGTTACTTACATTATAGTAGTGTCTCCTCATCTACCTTTTGACAATGTCTTCCTTCTATGGAAAGCCTTTTCCAACCTGAAACCTTTCTAGGTTAGGCAATAAAGGGGAAAAGCCCCTTATCCTATAGCAGTGACTGATGACAACAGTCAATAAGCAGCCAAAGGTATGGATCTAGGAAAAAGGTGTTACATGGAGGTAAGTATTTTCTCACTGTAAAAGGGTTTGTAAAAGAAGTCAAGTCATTCATGAATTTATTACCGGATCTTTTAAAGAATAAAATTCTTTTGCTACATTCCAGTGTAGCAGATGGGTAGCCAGGATCATTACAAACACCTACCACCACATACCAATTCATACCATTTACTGCCTTTTAATTAAAACATGACAATACAGACTCCTGATGTATATTCATTGACTTTATAGTAGGGTTACTTACCATTTACTCCTAAGTAACAGATAAGAAGACGAAACAGTTTAAAGATAGTGTTAGTGCCTAAGGAGTTCTTGTGATAATTCTAGTTAGGACTTAGAGAATTCAGCTATATTTTACAAAATTGTAACTGACTGGTTGCTGAGATTTGAAGGCAATGATCTTCCTGCCCCTGAAAATTGTTTACAGGCCTTAAATCTATTATTTTCTTGTTTGCCAGATAAATCCAGCTAAACAACTAAATAATCTGAAAACTCTTATTTGATAACAAGAAGAAAAGTATACCCTAATAGTTGTCGATTTTGCTTTAAATACTTCTCAACAGGTTTTTGGCCACCCTTTTCTTCCTTTACCTAGTATACTCATTTTAATAAAAAATTGAGTATTTCAACAAGTCTCCCTGTTTAGTTTCCTGGTGCTGTTCCTGAAGAGAGATGTGGGTCAAGCTGCATCTGGAAATGAGATTCCAGATACTATAGTAGAACAGGGAAGGGCAATATGTATGACATTGAAGTGGATGTCTGCTATAGGACACCTGACTAGGAACAAATGGATAAGACCCTATACAGACAGATAGGAATAGCTTCATGTTCACAGGCCCTGATCCTCATAGGGGAATTTAATCACCCCACTATATGATGGAAGGACAGCACAGCAAGGTATAAGCAGTGCAGGAGGTTCCTGAAGATCATTGATCATCACCTAAGTGACAGAAGAGCCAACAAGAAGGGGTGTCCTGCTGGACTCTCACAAACAAGGAATAGCCCTGGGTTGAAAGCAGGTTGCAGTGACTATGGGATGGTGAAGCCCAGGATTCTGAGGGCAGGGAGAAGTGTGGAGAGCAAGCTCAGAACCCTGGAATTCAGAAGGGCAGATTTTGGCCTGCTCAAAGGTCTGATTGGAAGAGTCCCATGGGATAAGGCCCTGGAATGAAGAGACATCCAAAAAGTCTGTTTAATATTCAGAGATAATGTCCTCCAAACTCAAAAGAGCTCCCTGCCAACAGATAAGAGGGGGTGATCCTTCCCCTCTGCCCAACACTGATGAGGCTACAATTGGAGTACTGTGTCCAATCCTCAGCTCCCCAGTACAAGAGAGCTGTGGAGATACTGGAGACAATCCAGTCTCCAGTAAAAAGAAGGGCTGCAAGGGTGATGAAGGGTCTGGAGCAGTTCACATATGAGGAGAGTCTGAGGTGACTGGGATCGTTTAGCCTAGAGAAGAGAATGCTCAGGGTGGATCTTACCAATGTATATAAGTACCTGAAGGGGTGGTGTAAAGAAGATGCAACCAGGCTCTTTTCAGTGGTGTCCAGTGACAGGACCAGAGGCAATGGGCGTAAACTGAAACATAGGAGGTTCCCTCTGAATGTCAGTGAGGGTGACTGATTGCTGGCACAGGTTTTCCAGAGAGGATGTGGAATCTCCCGCCTTGGAGATAATTCAAAACCTGTTTAGGCATGGTTCTGGGCAACCAGTGGCCCTGCTCAAGCAGGGAGATTCGACAAGATGACTTCCAGAGGTGTCGTCCAACCATTCTGTGATTCTGTAACTCTTTTATCCCAAAAGGAGGTTTGAAGTTGCTATGAGATAAGAACACACTATTGTTTCATGAACACTTTGTAAGCAGAAGCTCTCTAAGGGCTAGAAAACTCATTTCTATTGGTCCCAAATTCCCAGTTATGATTCACCATGAAACACGTTCATGTCAGCTCTTGGCTTCACCCAGCTATCACCATGATTGTCCTAAGAAATGAGAAAAGACAGGTGGTTACATCACTTTAAAAAGAAGAAATAATTATTTAATTCCAGACAGTAAACTCATTAATGATGGGAGGTGAAGCCTTGATTGATTCAATAGTTGTCAATTCAAGGATTCCTTCTGCATTGTATTATCTATCAAGATACTGGCTAAGCCCTTTGCTGTCACAGCAATGAAAAATAATAAGGGCAAGGTTCTGTTCCCTTTTCCTGTTTTGGGAGAAAGGCTATATCTAATTTTTCACCTTTTATTTGCTGGATTTCTTATTTTATGGTTAAAAATACATGAAACTGTCTAAAATAGGCATTTTATGCTCCCTTATTTAATTAAAAAGAAAAGATGTATAGACGTAACTGCATATTGTTCTAAGAAAGTTCTGAAATTCTGAACATTAGAAAAAAAATCACAAAGTCTTAAAAATCTAAAGAGAGATCTTAAAGGAACTCTGAAATTGAAACTTTTGCAGTTACGTTAGATGAGAGCTACCTTACTGTGTGCTTTAATAACTATTTAAACTAGATATTCAGAAGTAAAATGTTGTGAACCTCTCAATTTTCACTCCATGAACAGTTTTACTGTGAAAACAAGAAATTTCAGTCACAAACCTAAATATAACTTCTGAAATATAATATTTTATCTCAGATTCTCCCATACAGAATATGACTTATTTCAATGTTAATAAAACCTTTCACAGTACATATTTGTGTATATATATATTTAAGGTTATTTTGAAACTATGATCTAATTAAATATTGTTTATATGCTATCATCTATTGTTTTTATTTTTTATTAATCTGATATAGTCATCTTTTTTGCTAGACAAATAAAGTTATAGTAATGTTGCTAAATTCTACTTTGACAACTTTAAAGGAATTACTAATTCCACATACTGCTTTTCTGGCTTCTTATAAGGTATCATTACGCAGGAAATATATTGATAGAAGCAAAAAATGAAAAGAATCAAATGCTACATATCCAAATGCAAGGTTTCTATTCTAACAGACAAAACAGCTAAATTTATTAGTTCTTGGTTTGGGCTGATGTGGATCAATAGTTGAGCAAAGTTTTTAAGGCTGAACTGAGATTGAAACAGTGTAAAGCAGCAGAGATGAGGCTGTCTGGAGTTGGTAGATAGTAAAATCATCACATTCAGGGTCATATATATAAGTATATGTATTTATACACAGATGCATTGTCAGTGTTATTCAAAAGACATGGGGATCTTTCTCATCATTGCACTTCATAATCTTAATAACTCCATTTAGGACATTTTGTCTACCTAAGAGGAATCAGTTTCCTCAGCCTCTTATAAATCTTTAATACCTGCCACTTTCAAGCATAGCTACTGTATTTCTTGCTTTAGTATGATAACCAGCATTATATAAACTACTCAATGTGACATATAAATGCTGCAGTATACAGTCATAGTTATACCACCTTGCTGGATTTATATACTATTTCTTTAACAACAGTCTATCATCTTCACCTTGTTCACTGTAACCTTGATACTGGATACAGGTATTCATAGATATTTTTCCAGCAATAAAACTCAAGTCTCATCTATATCAGTATGCCAAGGGTTTACCCACTTAGCACTTACTGATTTATTGTTTTTTGTTTGGCTTCTGACATCATTAATTTCTTAAATTGTACTAACAGTACATACCTAATGGTCAACGTTTTTATCTTCAGTCTTATTAGTTCTAGATTTTCAAATTGACTAAAAAGAAATTACATCATTATGAAACACAGCTAATAAAATTAGATTGAAGAAAAACACATGAGCAAACTTACCTGTATTCCAAAAGGAAAACAGAGGAAAGAAAATAATAAAAAAAATAAAATGTTGCAATCAACACTTATTGGTATAGCCTGCACAACTGAAATCTGTTGTTAATAGACCACACTTTTGATTTGTCATCTTAGCACAAAGAGTCAAAATGTGTAATCTTGTTTATTGGAAAACTATTACGTTGTATGTGTAAATGGATTCAATAAACTTAGAGTCTACATTTGTAAGAACTTCCATTTATTTAGGTAAGGCGATATGTTATCTTAACATGACAAACTATTTCAATATTTTGACAAAACATATAAGCCATATCATCATCCTTTATTTTCAGTTTCGCTTTCTAGCAAAATGACGGCTGTATATTTATAGTGGTGTTTTAGACTATTTCAATCAATTAGCTAGTTAGTGCCAATATGATGTAAATAATTTCTGTGCAAAAGTTAAGCACAAGTTTTGCATATTTCCCAATGTCTAAATGTGTCAGACATTTTTGTCTCTGAATTCAGATACACTTTTGTTAATATCCCCATTTTTTCTTAGTATGCATTCCTGAAATAAATTGAGAACTTGGAGTTCATTATTGTAGTGAGCAAGTTTATTTGTGTCAGCAGGAATTCATACACTGATATTTTCAAACTCATTCTGTTGCTGAATAAGGACAGTCACCACTTTCCTCATACTTTCCACTGATATACTGGGGGAAACTGGACTTTCTAACTAATTTATCTTTCCTTTCAAATAAAACTGAACTTTTCCTAAGGTTCAAATCGTATCAGCTAGGAAAGCCAAACTGGAAAGCCATTTGGAAACTTTGCCATTACATAGCCCCACTTTAACGAAGAGTATTGAATAACAGACTGCTTGAGGAGCACAACTGAATCAGGGAGCCAGCCAGCTAATTATCTAAACATAGAATTTACCCTAAATATGTAGTGTTGTCTCAAAAATTACACTATAAGATCAGGAAAGTGTGATTTCAGACAACACGGTGGTTATTATCAGGAGAACTAATACAACCTGTTTTTTCCAGAGATATTTTTTCATACACAAAGTATTAGTGATGATTTTTTTATCAGGTCTATAGTTTGTTTTCATACTGTTTGTGTTAATATTTAAATGTTGAGCCATTTCTTCCCCAATGCAAGTCAAATATTAATATTATTCTTATCCTAATGCATAATAATGAAAATTATGCAGTGATATGCATTTGTTTTCATTCTATTCTTACAAAAAAAGGAACACTGCACTTCTGATTTTGTTAGACTAAATGAAAACTGATTGCATTATGATGCTTTCCTTCTTTTGACATACAGCTGTCATCTACTTTTAACAGAATCATCTTTTTTCCTTCCCAATTTGTATGTACTATTATTCTTATTGAAAATACTTTGTGATACTTGAACCTTGTTATTCATTTATGAACACTTAATGTTTAAACTTCTCAAGTATCACTGTAATCTACCAATCCTTTACCTCCTTTTTTTCCCCCATTGTTTTCTTTTGCTTGATTGTTCATGAGAATGTTCTTTACCAGTGGTCTAGAAATGAAGATCTATTCTTTCTGACACTTTAGGACAAGGTCAGTCAATTGCAATAAAATAATTTCCTTTTTTTTTCCATAGAACTAAGTCATGAATATAATTTATGCACCTTTACTTGATTAGGGACAGTTTGCTCTATGAAAGATTTTTAGTATGTTGATTGCATACTCCATTAATCACTCTAAATATATTATATTATATTATATTCTTCCTCATGGCACTTACAAATAGTGAGACAGTTTTACACATTTCCAGAACTGAGACCGTTCCCACTTTATTCCTGCCTCCTAGGCTTAGTGAAGTTGTCTTTGGAGAACAAGATGGGAAAAGTGAATTGTGGGGAGGGATGGAGTCACTGGGAGAATTTTCTTCTATCTATCTTCTATCCATCTAGTTCACCTTCAAGATGTGGGTTTTTGGTTTTGGGTTTTTTTCTTTTTATTTTTATTTTTTGTCTAGTGATCTTCTTTCCACTCTGTCCTGACTGGATGATTTTGGAAATCCTAAGTCTACATTTTTATTCAAATATCCCCTCAAGAGTTCAGTTTGTAAGATCTGCTTCCCCCCTGCCTCTCTGCAGCTGAGGCCTACAAGCAAATATCTGATTGAAATACTAAAGGAAGAAGCTGTGTGGGAAACATGAGGATGGAGAGTGTGTGAAGGACTGAGGCAGAAGGTAATGTTCTTCTCCAGAAAAGAAAGGGATGCATTTTTCAACAAGTTAAACTCAGAAGAGAGTTCTATCCACTCTGAATTATTTCTGTATGTCAACCATTTTAAAATGTAAAAATATCTCTAATTAATTTCTACTTACTGAATGTGTAGGCAAGTTCTAGCAATTAAGTTTCTTGAAGGTCTGTTAATGTAATCTTAATTCCTTTCACTGGGTTAAAATAGTATGAGAAAAGATTTTCTTGTGCTATTTTACCCCCTAGAGTGAAAATTTCAACTACAGAATTATCATGTGATACAATAAGTAATATGAAGTTTTCTGTTCAAGAGTAATGTACTCAGGCAAGCAAAGGCACATATGAGAGATCTGTAAAATCATGATTGGTATGGAAACACTGAATTCAGAATTAGTAATCATTCCTTCTTGTTAAAGAAGGAAAAGAGGACATCAATAAATTTTGCAAGCAACAACATCTAAAATAAAAAAAAAGATGTTGAAATAGAGTCTGATTTACTGCCAAAGATATCACACAAGCTATATATTTTTTTTTTTTTCAGAGAGAAGCTGAATAAAATTAAAGAAGTATGTTCGTTGGTGGCTAAATGTGATGATTTGGAAGAACACATCAACATAGAAGTCTCTATGCTGCTTACTACAGATGGATCGTAGGGTTTGCTCGACCTATTTCTTATTTTCATTCCCTGCATACGTGTGGCTATCTACTTCGGGGGAGCAAGATGCTGGGAGAGATAAGACATCTGATCGACTATGGCCATACTTCCAATAACTATGTGTGATCATTTATGTAAGGAAAAGGCTGCACGCTTAGAGGAAAGGGACCTGATCTTGTCAGTAATCAGTGAATATTACATATATATTTATTTATTTACTTACTATACTTGTCCTCACTAGAACTAAATTGCCTCTTGCTGTTAGTACCTTGGAAATAGATCAAAAGTGTTGAAGATAACTGTTAATTTCCTGTAATGAAGAGATGAACAGAAAAACTGTTGGTCTGTGTAGGGTAAAGCTTCACAGGCTAATGGAAAATTGTAGACCCTCTTATCTTCCAAGACTAGCTGAAGTAATGAGCAAAGATCTTTGTAAGACTAGCATTTTCCAACATGTACTTTTTCACAGGAAGAAATTGTTTTGCAATGGATTCTACCTTAGCAACAAAATGGAAGTGTAATAGTGAACATTCTAATTGAGTTAATAACAACATGGAAAATCTACACCCTATAATGTGCCTGAATTATGAAAAAAACCCAAACCAAACTAAGACAGAGTAGAAAACATTAGCTTTCTTAATTAGTAAGGAAAACTAAGGACTACATCCTACCTTAAAATTCACCCTGTACAACTAGGTGTATATATCCAAAATGGTTCCTTGTTGTATTTTGTGTAAAGAAATGGAAACATTTAAGGCATGTTTCATGTGTCTTATTCTAAATGTCTTCATTAATAAAAAGAACAATGTCCTAGATCTTTTCTGTGCCTATTGACTGCAGAAATAAAGTTACCTAGCTCAGAGGTACACAAATGTAAGTACATCATGCAATTCCAGCTTCTGCATCTTCATATCCTTCTGCAATTGACACCTTCTGGCAAAAAAAAAAAAAAAATATTACAAAACCCAAAACAGGGTGCAGACAGTGCACTCTGTGCAATAAGTCTTTGCAAGTATTTGTGGAACATGTCACCAAGTTATATTATCTAATGTATTTAACTGATCAATAACATCAATATGTGATATGTATAGCAATTAGACAAAGTAATAATCAGAAAAAGAAGTGACAGAAGAAAAATCCGTGCAATATAGAAGGTTAATATAAAATCCCAAGAAAAGCCACATCTCTCACAAGCCAAAATGATTATTCTATCTCTTTAAGCACTAATATAATAGTACTTCTTGTAGATCTAGTAAAAGAAAGCAACATTTTCAATTGAAAACCAATTTTTTTTTGTTTATAGAAAACTATTCAGAATTTTATTTTTTTCTAATTAAAATTAATAATTAACATGATTGCAGAACAGAAATAAATATAGTAATTTTTAAAGATGTGTACAACACATTGATGCCTAAATATAAACCACAAAAATCACAATAGAACCTCTTTTTTTCATGCTGTTTTGCACTGATCACACAATCCAGTATTGGTCTAAGAATATTTATTGCTTTCATGGCACTTTCCATGCTTTTCAGTATTAGAATCCTTGGGAAAGGTGACCATGTTTCCCATTCCATAGATCAAAGGAAAAAAAAAAAAAAAAAAAGAGCACATAACAATGAAGTGAATTCCCAAGATCACAAAATTACCTTGAGACTGTATAGGTTTTACTTTTGGATCAGCTACAAAAAATTAATTTCAAATATTTTTTGATTGAAATCTACATTTTGCTTAAGGTGAAAATATTGAAAACCAAAAGAGATTTCTTTGCACCACTGCTCAGTCACAACGAGAAGGGGAGAAGTAGGAGAGATTGTTAGAACTTCCTAACTGTGTACATTTGTTACATGAAAATCTTTCATTCAGTTATTTGTTTGACTTAACAGCTCTATTGAGGACCAAATTTTGTTCTCACAGTCTCTCTGGGCTACTATAAGTCCATTGTCAGCTACAGTCTCATGCTGGGTTTGCTACGATAGGAGGTGTTGACCTTGAATCTGTCATTCCTGAACTGGAATATTTTGGTATTTAAGGTCTTTGGTTTGACACTGAATCTGCTGCTGCCATGTGCAGCATCTGCTATTTGGTTATTTCGTCAGTCGCCTCCCAGTCAGAAAAAGTCAGGCCTTTAAATTGTTGCCATGTAATGGCCCAGAAACTGATGTTAGGAGTTATACCAAACATTTCTCAACTAAGTGACTATAGCATAAAGCTGCTACTGCTTGGCACAGAACACACAACAACAACAACACAAACCCAAAAATGAGGAGAGGAGAGGAGAGGAGAGGAGAGGAGAGGAGAGGAGAGGAGAGGAGAGGAGAGGAGAGGAGAGGAGAGGAGAGGAGAGGAGAGGAGAGGAGAGGAGAGGAGAGGAGAGGAGAGGAGAGGAGAGGAGAGGAGAGGAGAGGAGAGGAGAGGAGAGGAGAGGAGAGGAGAGGAGAGGAGAGGAGAGGAGAGGAGAGGAGAGGAGAGGAGGGGAGAGGAGGGGAGAGGAGGGGAGAGGAGAGGAGAGGAGAGGAGAGGAGAGGAGAGGAGAGGAGAGGAGAGGAGAGGAGAGGAGAGGAGAGGAGAGGAGAGGAGAGGAGAGGAGAGGAGAGGAGAGGAGAGGAGAGGAGAGGAGAGGAGAGGAGAGGAGAGGAGAGGAGAGGAGAGGAGGGGAGAGGAGAGGAGAGGAGGGGAGAGGAGAGGAGAGGAGGGGAGAGGAGAGGAGAGGAGGGGAGAGGAGGGGAGAGGGGGGGAGAGGAGAGGAGAGGAGAGGAGAGGAGAGGAGAGGAGAGGAGAGGAGAGGAGAGGAGAGGAGAGGAGAGGAGAGGAGAGGAGAGGAGAGGAGAGGAGAGGAGAGGAGAGGAGAGGAGAGGAGAGGAGAGGAGAGGAGAGGAGAGGAGAGGAGAGGAGAGGAGAGGAGAGGAGAGGAGAGGAGAGGAGGGGAGAGGAGAGGAGAGGAGGGGAGAGGAGGGGAGAGGGGGGGAGAGGAGAGGAGAGGAGAGGAGAGGAGAGGAGAGGAGAGGAGAGGAGAGGAGAGGAGAGGAGAGGAAAGATTTAAGCAGATGAAATATCAGGAATGGTAGTGGGAACTATTAAGCAAACAATTGAAAGACCAGGTATTATACAATAGTAAACGGGAAAAAGTAATCACTGAGGGGAACAGTCTCTCAAAAAACCTTTGCATCTTTTTCAGAAGCCTTTTTTTAAACTATAAACTTTGGTCAACATGGGGGAAAATAGAGTCCAAAAATCTTACTTTAAAACTGTTTGAGCCAGAATACAGATAAGATGCAGATGTTATGCTACAACTGAATCTTCTGAAAAATGCATAAAATTAAGCTTGGAAAAAAAAAATAAATTAGAGGTGATTGCCTTGAGTTACTGCTTATACTAAGATTCCAATCCTGTGGTTTGTTTTTTTTCCCTGCACTTTATTCTTTCCCCGCGCCTCGTCCCCCGACCCCCACCCCCCCTCCCCAGGTCAACTTAGCAAATATCTATGGAAACTTGTCTACAGATCAATACTCTGTTGAGCTGTTGAGCACAAGTAGCTACTAATCTGACTTTTTGGAATTCAGACAGGATTTTCTGTCTAAATTCAAAGTTTCCTATGCTTTCATGTTGAGATGAGCTAAATATTTTCTACAGTAATTCTATTGATGTTAATTTTAATTCCTTTTTATTTTTTTCCAGCTTAGAGGGAATGAATGTATCGTTTGCATCAAAATCCTGTTCTTTATCTTCCAGTCCTCTCAGCTGAAAAATGTGTGCTTTTACATTACAGAGTAATATAATATATTTTTAATACTTTCAAAATACTTAATTTTTTTAGATAACAAGATGCCATCCAAAATAGATTTTTTTTTTTAAGGCAAAAAAAGAGCTTGGAAATGTTTTTAGGAACTAGAATGCTGTTTTTGATGATGTTAAATGTTTTTACCTCATGCCAACCATCATTCTTCCAAACAAATCCTGGGGATGGTATGAGAATTAGAAAATTCAAAGGAGCTATGCCCAAGGAGCAGTCTGCATGTAACCTCCTGTGTTTGGAGAATTCAGGTTTCATGGTGTAGATATGGCCAGCCTTTGCCAGCTGGTCTCAGGGCCAGGAATGCCATGAGGAAAGTTATTTTACTGGTATACTTTGTGTCCTGGTTTCAGTGGGATAGAATTAATTTTTTTTTTTAGTAGCTGGTGCAGTGCTGTGTTTTGGCTCTGACGTGAGAACAGTGTTGACAGCACACTGATGGTTTTGGTTGTTGCTGGGTCATGTTTATACTAGGTCAAGGACTTTTTGTTTTCTTGGGCCCTGCCAGCGAGAGGGCTGGAGGGCCATGGGAAATTGGGAGGGGACACAGCCAGGACAGCTGACCTGAACTGGCCAAAGAGCTATTCCATACTGTATGATGTTGTGCTGAGTATATAAACTGGGGGAAGAAGAAGGAAGCGGGGTGGGGGGGGTGGGGTGGGGGGGGGGGGTGGGAATGCATTCAGCATTATGGCATCTGTCTTCTTGAGTAACTGCTACACATGATGGAGCCCGGCTTTCCTGGGGATGGCCAAACACCTGCGGGCCCATGGGAAGCAGTGAATTGCATCCCAGCTTTTGTTTACCTATTAAATTTTTCTTATCTCAACCCTTGAGTTTTACATTCCTTTCCAATTCTCCTCCCCATCCTTCTGGGTGAGTGGCCAGTGAATGAGAGGCTGCGTGGTGCTGGGTTGCTGGCCAGGGTTAAACCACTGCACTTTGTCATTAAGAGCAAGGGTAAATTGCACAACCTGACTGCCATTTAGGTGTCTAAATCTGTGTTGCTGCTCAGCTCTGTTAAGTTAATAGTGATTTAGAAGACGTAGGTGCTTACAATGTGGAGCAATGTGAAGCTCTGCTTCACCATCAAAAGTCAAATTAATTTGCCCAAGCCTTGACGCCTACTGCCCTTGTAGATGCCATAGATTACTACTTCCATCTCTTACTGCCAGTTCAGGTTTCCTGCAAGTCTACAATGTACCTCTACCCTGCAGCCCTCTTGAGTTCCCTGTGGAATCCTCAAATAGCCGTGGAAATTGTTTTATTAGCCTGGTACAAGTCTTGAACTAGGAGAAGGTTGCCCAGAATGTGACATCTAAGTCCAGAATGGGGACAGAAAAGAAAGGCAGGATTGCAAGAATATCTCCCATTCTTTTTCCTCCAGGTGCTCCTACTCTACTTTAGATGATGTCTTTGCTTATCAACTTAGTTTTTCTGGCTACTGTCTTTGATCACTACAAATTATGAATTGATCCAGGGATCTTAAGTACTGAACTCTGGATGACAGATTCCATTTAATGATAAAAGACTTAAAAGATAAAACCTTGGTACTATCTTAACAGAGATATGGATGAGCGATCTGTCCCTTGAATGGACTAACTGTAAGGCTTTCAAGAAATATGATGATCTGCACTTCAGTATGCCAATGCTTGCTGACAAGTTTTAAATCACATGCAAATATGCATCTTATTTCTAGAGTAATTAAACTGTTTTATGTTTAGAACTAAGATCTTATATTAAACAAAGTGAGGAAAATAGGAGACCTATGCCATCTGTGAAGATTTTTGCTGTCATTCAAAATCTAAACATAAATGTACATGAAAATACTTGAAACAACAGTGGGATAACAGCTGGAATATTGTTTATGAGCAGAGGAATTATATTTTTCACCTTTATCTTCCAAAATTAAACCATGAACTACACATAGCCATATTAAAATAATTTGAGCATGATTTATTGTGATACTAACACACAAGTAAGTGAAGATACCAACTGCTGTCTGCAGCCACAATAACGGCTCCTAATAGCAAAGTACTGGCATTTCTGAATGATTTAGAAAGATTTGACTATAGCTATGTGGTATGGCTTCTACCTTTAAAAAAAGACATCGGTTTATTGTGGGGGTTTTGTTTTTGTTACCTACTTTTTCGAGAAATCGAGCACTTTGAAAGTTTTTGGTGGGTTTTTTTTTTTTTTTTGGCAAGGCTATCTTAGCAAGTTGACTAGATCAAAACATGATAATCACAACATATGTAATCTCAACATTAGTAAATTCAAAGCTGAAAGTAAAGTCATGTAAGATTTTACCTTTAAAACTAAAATTTACATGAGGCTGATTGAAGAGCATGAAGACATACATTGTTAGACAAACATATTAAGATCAATATTAGTACTGTGGGCTTAGTTTCAATACAAAAATTTCTGCATTTTTTTGTCTTAAATCTTAAATGCATGTTTCCTACCCTGATCCCTCTTTCTGCTCACTGAAGAATGGGACATTTGAAGAGCCTTTCACAGTAGATCTCTGTATTGGAAAGAATTAGTGCAATGTAATCAGAACTGAAATTCTAAATGAAATTGAATCAATTACACTATGCACCACCTTTAATTTCTTTTGAGCAAGATACATTTAAGATAAAATCAAACTCTCTGAGAGGAAGTTCTACATTCTGTAGATCTAATTTCTTTTTAACTGGAGAACAAAATTGAAAACAAAAAAGGAGATTTTGGTCAAGAAGCATCATCTTTATCTTTGGAAGAAATTAAATCCGTTTATAACTATGGGTGTTTTCTTGTTAAATTCAGGTTTCTAAGCTATCTTCTAGATTTTTGAACAGATATAATTTTTCATTGACTTTTTCTGTCTAAAATTTTATTGAGAATCATTTTAGTCATAATTTTTATTAGCTATGGAGAAAGAGCAGAAAATTCCTGCTGACATTTATTCTTCTGTAGACATATTTTGCAGTATAAGCATTTTTTTGAAACACCTTAAAACTTTCATAAAGAGGAATTTCCCACGTGGAAAAATGAGACATAAAAATGAAGGTAAAATTCTGATGAATAATGATGGACTCATCTGTCTGTGCTTACCATTTCAGACCAAACTATTGTTAGCACAATGAAAATTTAATCTCTCTACAGCCTGATTGTTTAGTTGACCATAGCTATCACCATCAAATGTATTGATCCAGAATATTGACCTGTGAAAGCGATAATGGTACATAAGTACCTTTTCCTCTCTTCAATTGTTCTTCAGTGAGAAAAGGAAAAGAGGAGCAGGAAGAGTTTCTTAGGTTTGTGAGCAAAATACAGCCAAGCTGTACGCACTATCTGTGAGGAAAATTAAAGTTAGAAAGGCCGTAGACTCGAGTGAAAATGTAGAGAAAGGACAGAAAAAGAGGTGCCTTTATAAAAGGACATGAAATGATTTTGTTAGAGACACTGACTGAAATAAAGGAAAGAAAAAAAATGTAGCTGAATGCAGTGGGAAGAGATCACTTTTTTCCTTTTTAATAACATCTGTCTATATCTCACAATCCTAATGCAGAGATCCTAAGGGCAATGCCACCAATACTTCTAGAGTTAGAAGCAGAAGAGGCTGAGCTTTTAAATCTTGAAATAAAGAAAATAGTATTAATACTGCACTGATGTAGGGAATTGTGTTACCACATTTCCATCATGCTGCACTGTGTAAACATAGTCACACCACACTCCCAAAAGTCTCAGCACTATACATTATTACATACTACAGACAAAGTCATGGTCTTGCTAGGTTCTTATTCATATTGTGATGAAAAAAACATGGAAATGAATTAAATCTCCATGCAACATTAATTCTAAGCAAAACTCAAGCAGGTTCTTCAATGAACCTTTAGCTTGATTCCTAGTTCCTGCTGTGATCTGGAGTTTTTTTGTCTGGTAACAGTCACATCGTCTCTTACCTGGGATTATGAAATGCTTATCGTCATCATCTGCCTTTTCTTATTCCTTTTTGATTTTAGTTCAAAGGGATTTATTTCCACACGATGTACGGGATCTTCTTTCATTTGTTTATTTAAAATTACTATTTCTTGACAGGTTGTGCTTATCTTTGATATTCTGGTTGGACCTAATGCTATACCTTATTTAATTTACTATTAAAGTATTTTTTTAAAAAAAGAATAGGATATGGAGATATGGTGAAAATGATCAAATACTGCCTGCAACCTGGAAAAGCTGAGGGACTGAAAAGCTGAAGGTAGCAGAAGATAGTGTTAAGCAAAAATATTGCTGGGATACATATTTCACTTAGGCTTGCTCGCTGTATGCTGGAAAACCTTGATTAAGTGTCAAGAATATTGAGTAATCTGGATCCTGGGGAGAATGTTATAACAGGGTAAAACAGCCATCTGAAAACTGATTTGCCCTTGATGTAAAATTTATTGCATCTATATGCTAACGACCTTATTTCTGCATCTTCAGCCATAACACAAGTTTATATTCTCATTGCATTCCACCAACTAAACCCATGTTGTTCTAAATTAGAAGTACCCCAAAAATGTCTTTAGGAAGAATTTGGATATGAAAATAACGGCACTGATAATTTAGAAGATGACAGTTTTCTTTTTTGCATTGTACTCCACTCCAGTGACAAGAATAATGATGCAGCTTGGAAATACCGTATCTAAGGTGAAGATACATACCATACTTATCCTTTTGTGTGTACTGGTAACTTAATAGTATAGAAAAGTAATGTAAAAGTAAGGGAGGAATTTTGGTTTGTAATTTGGAGAACAACTTCAAAAAAATATGGCAAACACAATGGAAAGCTGTTTTATTTTTGGCATAGAAACTGGATTTTTTTATTAATGTAGTGGGACAAAAACGTTATGCCTGTGCTAGGACTGGAATGTGTTTTGACTGAGTAGAGGAAAAAGTTGTTTTAATGCTTGGAATGTGTAAGATACTTTATAAAGATAGTTGCTTAGGCTTTACAATTTTTTAAATGTGTGCTTGTCAAATACCATTATGATTTAATGCCACCTTAGTGTAAATACCAATAAAACTACCTTAAGCTAATGGAATATGGTATCATAAGGTTATTGTGGGGGATACACACCATCTATACTTAATTAATTAAAATGCAAATTAGACAATTTGAAGATAAAAAGCATATTAAAGAATTACTTGTTTGACTTCTTTCTCAAGGCGATGTCAGAAGCACTGCCATTCATCTTGTTTCTGTCTTGCAGAATGGCAAATGAGAGAATGTTTGCCTAATTTTGTAAATAATTCTTGTTCTAGCAATAAAGAAAGCTCACATTTTGTCTGTTGTTGCATTTTTCATATGTAGATATGCTACCTACTTTAACTGTAAATTTCATGTACACTTTAAAAACCAGATTTTTTGATAAATCTGTAGTCAAAGGATAAGTCTAGATGAGCGAAAAATACCACTAGCCTCTCATACGAGATGTATTTTTTGCCAAAGTAGTATATTGTCCTTCTGTAATCTCTAGTTTTCTTCATTACCTGTAATAACATTTCTAGGTAGTCCCTAGCTCCATTTAATAGATTACAAATAATTAACTCTTAAGGTATGTAGCTAAAGTTTTGAGAATAAGTTATCTGAATTTTGGCACAATTCATTTCCACTTCAATCATTAAAAAAATATTTCAACTCTATACATATAGTAGAACAGAACGGAACAGAATAGAATATCTCAAGTTGGGAGGGAACCTTAAGATTCATTGAGTCCAACTCCCACTATATTTTGATCAACCTTAGTTTTAAACTCCATGGTTCCTAAAGCACTCTTGGTCAAATTCAAAACTTTCTTAAGCCCAAACCCTGACCTTTATGGTTTCAGATAACTTTTTCACTATTACAGTTCACCATAATATTTTAAAGGCATTTTTGGCACTTTTTTCTTTCTGCATGCAATTTGATGTTGCTGAATTTAACAGTAGCCAAAAAGGAAAATGAGATTTCAGTGGCTTTAAAAGGAACAAGTTCTGAAAATGAAAGCTATATGTCACTATATTTATTTCTTTGGAAACTGATCCATAGCTTTCAAAATAATTTCTAAATGCACTGAATTACCTGCTGTAACTAAACTCTGACTAGTCATGCACTCTGCATACATGTGTGCCTGTACATTTGTGTGAGTGAGTGTGTGCATGCAAAGGAGGGGCTGAGAGGGGAGAAAAAAAACTGATAGGAAAAAGAACAAAGAGGTTTTCTTCTTGAGTTAGATTTTTAAGTGCTTTAAACCAAATTGTAAGTCAACTCTAGATTTCAGCTCTTATATGCCTTGAAGCACAAAATACTGTTGTTTTTAAGAAAAATTCTAAATGACATAATGAGTACCTAGGATAAACTGAACAAATTTAAATTTTATTACAGCTATTCTTTTCTAAACTACAAATACTTTGAATTAAGAAATCCAGGTCCATTTCTGTATTTACATGTTAGCAGTTAATGTCTCTAAAAATGTTAGTAATTTGAGCTCCTCTTTTCAGTTTGCTTTCTCTAATTGTTGAAACAGTTCTCCCTTCCCCCCCCCCCTTTATTTCTGGTTTCTTCAGCAGTAATAAACATTCACATTGGTAAATCAATATCTAAAAATTATATGGGTATTTTTAAGCTCCATTTACTTTCAATACTGTTCAAATGTAGAAATATATTGAAAACCATGTCATTGATACCTGTATGTTCAACAGGAATTTATTCTAATTAATGCCTTTTTTAAACCTACCGCCCCCCCCCCCAAAAAAAAATTAATATGTTTTCCTACTTCCAGGTGCACTCATAAAAAAGAGTAAGAAGGCTTAGTGGAATCAGTTTTCAGTCAGGCAAACCTAGATAGTTTTGCAGCTGAATCCACTAGTTACATTAGTCTTCCTCTAAATGCATTCAGAAATCTTGCAGAAGCAAACAATAATTACATTAAAAAAATCTGTTTGCTTGTTTGGCTTCCCAGTATCTTCAGAAAAAAAAAATAGTATATTGATTGACAGTAAAAACAAACCGAAACAAACGAAACAAAACAACACCCTCTTCCAAAGGTTTTTAAAGTTAAGAATGGGTTATCTGTAAAAAAGAAAAAATCCCACATAATCTCATTTAAAATAAAAAACTTGAGGGTGCTTCTAAATGTTTGTCAATACCCCAAACATTTTTGGACAGAGAGGAATAATCAATTCTGATCTTTTTCTATGCCATGGATAACAATGGTTATGAGATGTTAACGTTTTTCATTTCTTTGGATTTCTTGTATTATAGATTTTTCAGTGTTAGGTTTCTTGCATTACAAATGAAAAAGAAAAAATAAATCAATCCATACAGATTATTTTTAGAAATAAGACACAAACTATTAATGTCACATGGAGAAAAAGCCATGAATAGGCTTCATAAATGCCTTGTTGTAAGAGGGATAGAAAGAGAAAAATAAGAAGAAGCACAATTTGAGAGCTACCTTCTGTCAAATGTTTTATGACTCAGTAAGCTGATGTGGAAGATTTAATAGTCAGTAAAACTGTGCAGCATACCATTGTAAGCTATGAAAGATATAACTGATTCTTTCTTAAATGGGAATAAGAGGTTTTCAGTGTCAAATGCAAGAAAAGGTATGTCTCTTTCAATTGTAAAGTTCGAAGACAGCCATTAAGTGCTTGACACATTTCATCATTGCTAATGAAAAGGTATTCTTAAATCTGAGGCTGACTAAGAACATTCTCATACAAAAACAACATATAAAAAATAAAAGCGACATATAAAAATAAGGAAATAAATATATAAAAAAGTAAAGAGCTTTTCCCTCCATCTTCCTTCTTACCCTTCTCCACTTTAAAACTAATTGCAATATTGTTGACCAAAGATTCACAGAGAGGCAACTGATCATAAAAGTTACGCTGGTCACATTTATTCTTCGCACTACTTCTGGTACCTCAAAACTTCGGTCAATTTAGGAATGTCTCATTTCATAACTTATGAAAATCCTGGAAGTCTGGGTTAGTTCTGCAAACTTTATAACAGAGATCACTCAATGCCATGCGTTGTTAAAAGAGTCTTCATCAAGGATTACCTAATGTATTGTATAGTTCATATTTGTACTACCCTTAGACTACAGGCAACACTAGCAGAAGTGCATCACATTTGATTAGCCTGATAGCATTATAGTACTCTGCTGTCTCACACTGCTAAGATTTGACTCTCCTAAGCAACATGATATGCAAATTATTTGTAATTCATATTAATATTAGTGGCTGCAAGTCATAAAATAAAATATGCATCTTGGAATTGTAGAGTCCAAGAAAAAGTATTTATGCATAAATCTAGGTCACTTCAACATGGTGTCAATATACTTGGAGTGCCACTGTCTATCAATGATCTTCTGCTCTGCCATGTGAATTACAGAGACTTGACACCGAGTCTCTAAAATAAAATTATTTTCTAAAAGCGGGTGAAATTATAAGGCTATAACCATTTGAAATGTAGGTTCATAGAAAATAATTCATTCTTTAATATGGTGAAAAAACAATATATATATGATATGTTCTATGTTTATGGCTGAGATTCACAAAATCACAGAATGGTTGAGTCTGGGCAGAGTGAATTACATTTGGGCTTTAGCTTTCCTAATTTCATCCTTGGATTCTTGACCAATGTTTTTGTATTCCTCCCAAGTTACTCATCCTTGCTTCCACCCTCTATATGCTCCCCTTATTGTGTTTGAGTTTGGCCAGGAGCAACTTGTTCATGAACACAGGCCTTCTGGCATTTTTTTCTGACTTCTTATTTGTTGGAATGGACCACTCTTAAGCAAGGAGTGAGTGATCCTTGAATATTAACCAGCTTTCTTGGGCCACTCTCCAGAGCTGTATCTCATGGGACTTTTCCAAGCAGGCCTCTGAAGGGGAAGATGGTACTATCAATACACTCTGGCAACCTCCTGGATTGCTTCTGTCCTGCTGTGCTTTCATTCCAGCAGATATTGGAGTGGTTGAAATTCCCTATGAGGACCAGGGCCTGCGAATGTGAGGCTGCTCCTGTCTGTCTGCAGAAGGCCTGATCCACTTGTTTTTCCTGGTCCAATGGTGTACAGCAGGCACCCACTATAATGTCAACTTCACCTGCCCTTACCCAAGAGAAGATACAGGCTGATTTATTTTAATTTCTCATGATGTGTAAATTTACAAAGGAGTTTATAGATGTCTGTTAAATATTTCACCCTAAGGGTTTGAAAAGTGGACCACAGAACCCCAACAAACTGAATGGCAGAATATAGACAATAAGTCACATCATTGCAGAAAAATGAGGAATGAAAGAAAAATTCCTCATTGTACACTACCGTAGCAGGCCTTTGATATGGTAGTGCAAAAAACCACTACATTTTTTGGACTACACTCTTCAGCTCATAATTCATTCATTCTTGAAATCGATTATTAATTTAGACCCACAACAGTCCAATATCCCACAGATTAGCTGACAAAGCATTTAGAGGGCCAGTGTAAAATTTCAAATCCGGTGAAAGGGGGAGGTAGGACCTTCATTCTGAATTTGAGAGAAGAGGCAAAAACTGATTCTATAGATATTAAACACTGAATGGGAAGGTGGCAAAAGTTTTACTGTTCTTTTATCTTGACAAACATTTGTTATAGAAAGAAGTAATTAAAAAGAGAGAAAGTGTCCTTCTTTCCCATATAAAGTAAGTATATAGCAAGATAATTACATGTGATAGTTTTTTCTAGGCTTTTGTTAAGCAGCAGCATTTTTTCTTTAAGTACAATTGTCCATTATAAACTTGGTAACTGAGTAATGTAATGCAGGATTATTCACATTTGATAAAATCTAAGATTTTAATTTATGTTAATTATCAAAGTAAGGGAGTAAAAATCTCCTTTATACCTTTATTAATGTCTCTGTTATCAGCAATTTTGGTTTAGGTGTCTTTGGCTAGTATATGTTGTTAAATAAAAGACCAGGGTTCAATATGTGGCACATTCATTAAACCCTTCCTAAAGTGTCTGTATACCGACAGGCTGAGTACTTATATCTCAAGGTTTCACAAAATCTTATAAACCAAAAATGATTACACACCTGGATCTCAATAAAATCTTACAATTACTATTGATGACTTATTTAATGCACTTAAAGAGATATGGACATGTATGAGCAATGATGGATAGAGATTTGGGAGATATTAGTGCATCTAGTACAGAATAGCTCCAGACTATTTATTATCTAACACAATTCAACACCATAGAATCTTTTGGTTTGGTTGGTTGGCTTGTTTTGATTGTTGGATTGGGTTTGTGTGTGTGTGTGTGTGTGCAGGGACGGTAATTCCCTGTGGTGTTAAAGCATTAATGTCATATTTGATTGGTTTTAGTGGTGCTTCAATATTATAAAACATTCATCAAATTCATTAGGGACTGCTTCAAATTCAGTTTTTCTGAAAATTAGTGCTACTCATTCCATTTTCTGGATATAAAATCTAAGATTAGACTACACAGGTTGAGATTCAGACCATCTAATAATCACCTACAAGCCCACAGCTAGTGTTTCCTTCTAGTTAGACACCTTTAGAGGTCTAGAATCATAGAAAGAATTAGTGGTCAAGGGTTATATGAAAATCTTTTCAGAATTATTTTTTACTGTATTAGTAGGGAATGTAGTGTTAAAATGTAGTAGGGAATAAAATATTCTTATAAATTTTAAATATTTTTTCATATATTGCTATTTTTTTCCATGTAGAACTAAGCACAGAGCAAAGAACCAGGTAATTAAAGAATCTATATGTACTTCAGGAAAGGATCAGATTTTATGTCATGACAATGGTTATTTATTCTGCTAAACATTGAGGAGAAAATGAAAAGAAGTCCCTAATGTTAAGCTCTATCTCTTCAGCCTCAGTTGGAAAAAGGTAGTGTCATTATATCCCCAGTCCATTTCTCCTAATTTTATGCACCTGACAGAGGCATCTGAATTAGAAGAATATTTTCTTATGTCTACATTCCCCACGTAGAGACTTGGATAACTCCAAAATTCATCTCATATGAAATGGATTTCATTTTGTAAGGCATTATTCTAGCCACTAGTAGATAGTTGGAAAAAAGTTTGTTGCAAATCTTATTGTCCATGAGAAAAAATTTCTGTGACAAAGTTTATTCAAATATGTATTTAAAGAAAAAATAATAATAAAAGTAGCTGTGGTTGCATTTTCAACTTCCTAGGCAGCTACCTTGAGACCTGAAAAAGCTGAATACTGTATTATTTTCTTCTGGTAGGTTTCTTTTACTATGATCAATCTACTTTATATCCCTGTTGAATTCTGGCTTCTTGTATGGGTCATTGTTTCTTATTCCCTAATAGTTCTACTAGGGGTGTGCAAACTTAAAGTATTTCTACCATTTACTGGGTTTGCCAAATCACGAGGAACATGCACATGTTTTATGAACTCTCAGGTGGGTTACAGTGTACAGAAATGAAAACAATATATGTGATATCTGTAGAGTCAAGCTGGCAGCAAAAAGACAAGGGGGGAAAACATTAAAAAAGCCTTTCTTTGTTTTTATGGTGACTCTTCTAGGAATAAATTGACTATGATTTGGAGTTGTTTTTTAACAGCTTGTAAAGTTATGGTCCTGACTGATGATAAAGGTATGGTTTCCTAAAGGTACAGATTATGTACTGGTACTACAATCAAACAGAAAAATATAGTACCATACATATTACACTTCTATTTACATACTGTACACTAAGACATACTTATCTTATTGAACAACGAATGTAGACAAAGTTAGCACTACTAGTTTCCCAATACTAGCTTATTTAAAACACATATTTATAACTGCTTCAGAACAGAGCAATTTTGCTTAAACTGCCACCTAAACCCTTCTACTAAGGAAAAGCTTCAGAGGAATGTCAGAAGCTAATTTGACTGACAATTATTCAGAAACAAGAGTATGAAGCTAAGTTATTACCATTTAAAGTTTTCCTTTAATCATTATGATTTCTGCTAATTATAACCTTCCAGAAATACCACAACCCCAATTTTTGTTCATTTGATTTTGTATTTGTCGATACCAACTAATGAACTTAACTATTTTGGTAAGTTTTAATGATTAAGTTTAAAGCTATTTGTTTATACCCTATTAAATACTAAAAACTTTGGATACATCCAGTAGATTCTTCCAAGAAATCACTCAGTTCTGAGCTCTGAGACTTGCTTTTATTTCAAACCACAAAATAAGAGGCAAGAACCTGGGCATGACTGAAGGCCACAGCTGCTCCAGATGATTTCTGGAGAGGTCCTAGAGGTACAGTAGGGCACCACTGTGGGTGGTGGGTAGTTTACTACTAGGCACTCATGAACACTGACTGCCTAAGGTTTATGTGTGGAAAAGATGTGAGTGGATGGAAAATGCTATGTTTATGGATACTTCTTCCCTCTTTGGTTCCCTAAGTCCCAGGAAAACACATATGGGAAAGCTAAGAAACCATAAGGATGTAAGTGTTCAGTAAAACTTCTGACCACCACAGTATTTCTGGTAGCATTAGAAATAAGAGCTAGTCTGCTCCTAGATTTATGTCCAGGATGGCAAGGCACTAGAGACAGAGTTACTGTGAGCATCCAGAGTCTGGCTGGATACATTTTTATTATTAAATAAAATAGGCTCTTTCTCCATCATTAAGGATTACTGGCACATCACAGCTCTCTTTCACCAGAATGCAGTGGCTTTTTCCATCCTGCCTGTTGGGAACCATAAATGGCCTAAACATTACCTGGAAGAGTATTAGTCCACACAAGCCAAAACAATGCCAGAGGCAAGAGCTCACTATTAAAGAATGAAGAAAATGCCCAAGGTTTAAATTTGTGTCCTGGTTCTGTTTATTTTACTCACAGGAACATAGTCATTAGGTTCAAACCTGGAGTTTGTGAGTTTTGGTAAATCAGAGTTGACATTAACTGATAGTTTTGATTTATTAAAACAATAACAAAAACTGTATTGTACCTGAACACAGCTTATGAGAAATAAATCACAAAAGAATGGAAGGAGGGATATCTTTTATAAACTCAAAATGCTTTCAGTCTGTTGGGTTTTTTTTTTGTCTCAGTTCCTTGATAACAGGATTGAGGGTGGTAGTGCATGTGTGTGTGTGGGGGGGGGGTTTCTCTTTTTTTCCTTCTCTTTTTAATGAAGCAGAGATTTATTGCCCTAAATCAGGGCTACTGTGCTTTTAAATTAATCATTCTAAATGAAACAGTCATTCTTTGATGGAAAAGATTGACGTTTTCCTTGCAACATTTTGTTAGTGTATGAAGAAACCTGAGATTAAGCATAAACATGAGATACAGATTTATAGGGACATTTATGTTCTCTTTTAAATGGACACTTCTGCATATGAACATGGCTGCGATGAGATGAAAACTTTGTCATAATATGCTGCCTTCTTTCTTTTATCTGTGATAATGTAATAATTACAAACTTTTCTATTTCCTAGTTCTTCTTCACCTTGCCTCTTGCACTAAAGAGGAATTCTAATACTATAAAGTAAATAAATAAATAAATGGTCCTGCTAAAATTGAAATTTCAAGGAGAAAGAGGAGACAGATGACAGAACTGTCCATACCCAGACCGTTTCAGATTGTCTAAGTCTTTATTTTTAGGAATTTTCATAACATTTGGCCAAACAAATATTTAAGACTTTTTTCCTGACATGTTTTTTACATGTCTGTCTTAGACTATTTTCAGTTGTTTGGGTTTGTGTTTTGACAGACAGAAAAGGATACATTACAGTATGAGTCTAGAGAAAAAAATACATTGCCTGCTTTGTGTTAATCATACAGTCATTTGGCAGAAAGCTGTAGCTTGTCCATGCCTTGGAGAAACAATTTTAAATTTGGCAGTGTGCTTGCCCTACTGTCTGGAATACCCCCTTTTGCCATCTCTGAGAAAGCTCTTTGGAATTCAGCTAAGCTGCAAAGCTCAGAAAACTGCAGGTTACACATGCTGAGAGGGGGCTCAGTCTGTATTACTAAATTAATATTCATTGTAACAAGAGAAATAAAGTTTGCGCCTTTTGAGGGAATAGAAGAAAATTGCTTAAGATGATAAAAGCTATAGACGTAAACAACAAAAGCTGTTGGCAAGAGAAACCATTCAGCCTCTCAGATTGCTGGCTGAAGTCAATGAGCAATTCAGTCTGCGTATTATGGCTGTTAGCTGGTTCCTATAGCCAGAGAGATGCCTGTAAAGTCTGAGTTTGGTGCTTATAGTGTAAGTCTGACTAATTTTTTTTATTTCCTTGATCTAATGCATGGATGATTCCTGTTGCTTTTCTTCAGGAAGCAACTGGGAAGATAGACAGTAGTCTCTTTATGTTTCAAATCCCACCCTGGTCAGCTTCCACAATGAAATAGACTTTGGGTTTTTCTTGTGTTTACTCAAATTCAGTGGTGTTTTTACAGCCTCACAAGAATAACTTCTCAACATCATCTTAAAATCATAGAAATCATGTTACTTCTGTTGTTAGAGGGGAAAACATGATAATTTTATTTCTAAAGGTTCACATAAAAGAAGGCAAATTATATCCCTCTATTCAATAGTTTAGATATATGAAGCTAGAACTAATCTAAAGATTTCAGGGTCATGAATCATTGCTTCAGAACCTAAAGGTTTGGCAAAATTGCAGTTCATGGGGAAAAAAAAAGTATCAAATTTTCTAATTAATAATTCAAATGATAAAGGATGTATGTTCTCTATACATGTACTATAGCACATTGCTTCTCATGAACTGCAAAATTCCAACTTTCTAATATAGAATATGACAGCAAGAGTTTATGATTCAGGGACAATCACTTGCACAGTCACTATTTATCATAGAAGATGGTAACGTTTGGCATTTTGTCAACTTTTGAATATATATTACGAACTTATACGAGGCACTTGAACTGTGCAATGCGTGTTGGTTGATGTGCTCTTGTATGATAAAGCATTTCTGTAATGAAATGAGGAGAAAATTTATAAAGAAGGGAAAAAACAGAAGCACGTATTACACTGTATGCCTTAATTATATATATTTATACATGCATCTATTTTTTTTGTTTTTATATACAAATGTGGTTAGATAATCATAACAGATATGTGCTGCATACGTAATCACAAAATCAACATTTCATCTATTATTTTGATCTATGGCTGAAAAAAAATAATAAGTAAATGTGGAAACAGGTTCCACTGCTTGATATGCTGATAAATGACCTTGGAATCAAGTAGTTGGCTGATTTTCCTTTCACTGTCTATATCCTATTACAATATATAAGCAATAAGAGTTTTGCTTCAACATGAAATATACATCTGAACCTCAGTCCTGACAGCAAAGAAGACATTAGGGCAATCTAAACCAATAAGAATTAGACTAATACTTGAGACAATGTAATAACTGGTGGAAATGTGACAGTCCAGGATATTTATACAAGATATTGTGCAAACCTAGACTTCCGTATCTCAAAACCATTATTTTTGAGGTTCTAAAAATACTAACATTTAAATAGTGATATAAAAATTTTCTGAAGTATTTGAATTCCTGAATCTCTGACCACTGAAATGGGAGCGGAAATTACATGAAAACAGATTTTCAGATATTTTCTACTTTGCCAATAATACTTTTAAGCCAAAATCCCTGAACAACTTATATCATAATATTTTGGCACTTCCAATTTGAGCTGCCTGAAAGTGGAAAAGAAATCATATTTATCTAAGTGTTTAAGCACCTCAGAAAGATTTAAATATAATGTGACACTAAAAGTAGACAAAGGTTAGAGAAGTCTCATTTCTGACAACTGGTTCATTGATACCAAAAAAATGATACTTCAGAGAATGGTATCGTGGCATTCAGAAACAGTTTGAGACATGAATTGCATCAATATTTCACAACAAAACCAACCCCAACTTCCTTTACTCTCATTCTGAAAATATATCCCCTTCAGCAGTTACATGAACTCTAATCAGGTTCTTAACAGAATGAAAGTGGGTTGACCAGGAATGATCTATTAATTTACTTATAATTAAATGCAACTTTTCATAGGCATTTATTGCTTTAAAGGAGCATATGTTAATATAAGTTCCTACTTCCTTGAAATATCCTGACAGCAAAATCTCAGTTTTTCCTGGAATGTTTAACAACGATGTATGATAGTAAATACAAAAGTTCCACTCTTTTAAAAAGCTTAAAAAAAAAGAAGTAAAAAGCTTGTTTTCATTAATTCTTGTTAAAAGGAATTAAAAATTTGCAATGGAAAGTGAGAGATATCTGAACTCTAGATCCTGAAAATAATGAAGAATGTATTGCTTGCCTGGTCAGATCAGCTCA